>NW_020825476.1:0-188677 GCF_003286085.1 Drosophila persimilis
TCGAATCTGCATATTGTGGATGCAACAGATTTTTCGTTCTTTGTGTGGGCGGAGGGGGGTGGGCGAATTTTGAGATATACGTTTTATAGTGAGATCTAACAGAAGTGCGGATACCAAATTGGTTACTCTAGCTTTAATAGTCTCTGAGATTTGTGAATATCCCCATATTTGCATTCTTTGCGGGGCGGAAGGGGTGTGGCGAAATTTTGAAAACAAACTCGTCTCGGTCCGATATATTAGGAGTGTGGATACCAAATTTGGTTGCTCTAGCTTTTATAGTCTCTGAGATCTGGCGCTAATGTTTTACTCTAAGCAAAGCCGCCTATGCTACGTGTGTGTTAGAGAGAGACAGGGCGAGAAAAAATGAAATTGTTTTCTTGATGCTGGCTATAATAATAATACGAATCCAATTCAGATTCCGCAGTCTAAAAGATATGGTCATTCTCTACGATTCTGCGTTTTTGGTTTTCTCGTATCTTTAAAATTGTGGATGCCACAGATTTTCGCCCTTTGTGGGGGCGGAAGTGGGCGGGGCAAAGTTTTGAAATATTTTTGCAGCAGTGACATATCACAGAAGTTTGGATCCAAAACATCGTTGCTCTGGCTCCTATAGTCTTTGAGCATTAGGCGCTGAAGGGGACGGACAGACGGACGGACAGACGGACAGACGGACAGACAGACATGGCTCAATCGACTCGGCTATTGATGCTGATCAAGAATATATATACTTTATGGGGTCGGAAACGATTCCTTCTGGACGTTACACACATCCACTTTTACCACAAATCTAATATACCCCAATACTCATTTTGAGTATCGGGTATAACGAGGGGGAACGTTGTGAGTTGCTGCGGACACCGCAACTCTACGGTTATACCCGATACTAAGTCAGTATGGCTCTCCTCCGGCAGCCGCTAATATTAAACGACACGACAAAGAGTGCGTGCGAGAGAGACAGAAAATCAGTCTGAGCGTGACGTCTGGCGCTGCGTAGCCACTGCAAATTGATTTGTTCCTTTTGGATATAAAAATGATCTGATCTGATCCAGATTCAGCAACCTGATAGATATGGTCATTATCTATGATTCTGCGTTTTTAGTTTTCTCGAATCTGCAATATTGTGGATGCAACAGATTTTCGTCCTTTGTGTGGGCGGAGGGGGGTGGGGCGAAATTTTGAGATATACGTTTTATAGTGAGATCTAACAGAAGTGCGGATACCAAATTTGGTTACTCTAGCTTTAATAGTCTCTGAGATTTGTGAATATCCCCATATTTGCATTCTTTGCGGGGGCGGAAGGGGGTGTGGCGAAATTTTGAAACAACTCGTCTCGGTCCGATATATTAGGAGTGTGGATACCAAATTTGGTTGCTCTAGCTTTTATAGTCTCTGAGATCTGGCGCTAATGTTTACTCTAAGCAAAGCCGCCTATGCTACGTGTGTGTTAGAGAGAGACAGGGCGAGAAAAAATGAAATTGTTTTCTTGATGCTGGCTATAATAATAATACGATCCAATTCAGATTCCGCAGTCTAAAAGATATGGTCATTCTCTACGATTCTGCGTTTTTGGTTTTCTCGTATCTTTAAAATTGTGGATGCCACAGATTTTCGCCCTTTGTGGGGGCGGAAGTGGGCGGGGCAAAGTTTTGAAATATTTTTGCAGCAGTGACATATCACAGAAGTTTGGATCCAAAACATCGTTGCTCTGGCTCCTATAGTCTTTGAGCATTAGGCGCTGAAGGGGACGGACAGGACGGACGGACGGACAGACGGACAGACAGACATGGCTCAATCGACTCGGCTATTGATGCTGATCAAGAATATATATACTTTATGGGGTCGGAAACGATTCCTTCTGGACGTTACACACATCCACTTTTACCACAAATCTAATATACCCCAATACTCATTTTGAGTATCGGATATAACGAGGGGGAACGTTGTGAGTTGCTGCGGACACCGCAACTCTACGGTTATACCCGATACTAAGTCAGTATGGCTCTCCTCCGGCAGCCGCTAATATTAAACGACACGACAAAGAGTGCGTGCGAGAGAGACAGAAAATCAGTCTGAGCGTGACGTCTGGCGCTGCGTAGCCACTGCAAATTGATTTGTTCCTTTTGGCTATAACAATGATCTGATCTGATCCAGATTCAGCAACCTGATAGATATGGTCATTATCTATGATTCTGCGTTTTTAGTTTTCTCGAATCTGCAATATTGTGGATGCAACAGATTTTCGTTCTTTGTGTGGGCGGAGGGGGGTGGGGCGAAATTTTGAGATATACGTTTTATAGTGAGATCTAACAGAAGTGCGGATACCAAATTTGGTTACTCTAGCTTTAATAGTCTCTGAGATTTGTGAATATCCCCATATTTGCATTCTTTGCGGGGGCGGAAGGGGGTGTGGCGAAATTTTGAAACAAATCTCGTCTCGGTCCGATATATTAGGAGTGTGGATACCAAATTTGGTTGCTCTAGCTTTTATAGTCTCTGAGATCTGGCGCTAATGTTTTACTCTAAGCAAAGCCGCCTATGCTACGTGTGTGTTAGAGAGAGACAGGGCGAGAAAAAATGAAATTGTTTTCTTGATGCTGGCTATAATAATAATACGATCCAATTCAGATTCCGCAGTCTAAAAGATATGGTCATTCTCTACGATTCTGCGTTTTTGGTTTTCTCGTATCTTTAAAATTGTGGATGCCACAGATTTTCGCCCTTTGTGGGGGCGGAAGTGGGCGGGGCAAAGTTTTGAAATATTTTTGCAGCAGTGACATATCACAGAAGTTTGGATCCAAAACATCGTTGCTCTGGCTCCTATAGTCTTTGAGCATTAGGCGCTGAAGGGGACGGACAGACGGACGGACGGACAGACGGACAGACAGACATGGCTCAATCGACTCGGCTATTGATGCTGATCAAGAATATATATACTTTATGGGGTCGGAAACGATTCCTTCTGGACGTTACACACATCCACTTTTACCACAAATCTAATATACCCCAATACTCATTTTGAGTATCGGGTATAATTAGCTGAGGGTCACTGTGGCCAATCAGTCCTATTTTACTCGCTGCGGTGTCCGCAGCAACTCACAACGTTCCCTCTCGTTTTATTTGTTTTCGCAGTTTTTACATTTTAACGCATTTACAAATATTTCTAAAAGCTGTTATTTTAACAGCTGAACCACTACACTTAACATGGTTGGGACATTTTACATAATGTTACAGAGAAATAAGGCACTTTACATTACAAACGAGGGGGAACCCTGTGAGTTGCTGCGGACACCGCAACTCTACAGTTATACCCGATACTTAGTCAGTATGGCTCGCCTCCGGCAGACGCCGCTAATATTAAACGACACGACAAAGAGTGCGTGCGAGAGAGACAGAAAATCAGTCTGAGCGTGACGTCGGGCGCTGCGTAGCCACTGCAAATTGATTTGTTCCTTTTGGCTATAAAAATGATCTGATCTGATCCAGATTCAGCAATCTGATAGATATGGTCGTTATCTATGATTCTGCGTTTTTAGTTTTCTCAAATCTGCAATATTGTGGATGCAACAGATTTTCGTCCTTTGTGTGGGCGGAAGGGGGGGGGGCGAAATTTTGAGATATACGTTTTATAGTGAGATCTAACAGAAGTGCGGATACCAAATTTGGTTACTCTAGCTTTAATAGTCTCTGAGATTTGTGAATATCCCCATATTTGCATTCTTTGCGGGGGCGGAAGGGGGTGTGGCGAAATTTTGAAACAAACTCGTCTCGGTCCGATATATTAGGAGTGTGGATACCAAATTTGGTTGCTCTAGCTTTTATAGTCTCTGAGATCTAGGCGCTAATGTTTTACTCTAAGCAAAGCCGCCTATGCTACGTGTGTGTTAGAGAGAGACAGGGGTGAGAAAAAATGAAATTGTTTTCTTGATGCTGGCTATAATAATAATACGATCCAATTCAGATTCCGCAGTCTAAAAGATATGGTCATTCTCTACGATTCTGCGTTTTTGGTTTTCTCGTATCTTTAAAATTGTGGATGCCACAGATTTTCGCCCTTTGTGGGGGCGGAAGTGGGCGGGGCAAAGTTTTGAAATATTTTTGCAGCAGTGACATATCACAGAAGTTTGGATCCAAAACATCGTTGCTCTGGCTCCTATAGTCTTTGAGCATTAGGCGCTGAAGGGGACGGACAGACGGACGGACGGACAGACGGACAGACAGACATGGCTCAATCGACTCGGCTATTGATGCTGATCAAGAATATATATACTTTATGGGGTCGGAAACGATTCCTTCTGGACGTTACACACATCCACTTTTACCACAAATCTAATATACCCCAATACTCATTTTGAGTATCGGGTATAATTAGCTGAGGGTCACTGTGGCCAATCAGTCCTATTTTACTCGCTGCGGTGTCCGCAGCAACTCACAACGTTCCCTCTCGTTTTATTTGTTTTCGCAGTTTTTACATTTTAACGCATTTACAAATATTTCTAAAAGCTGTTATTTTAACAGCTGAACCACTACACTTAACATGGTTGGGACATTTTACATAATGTTACAGAGAAATAAGGCACTTTACATTACAAACGAGGGGGAACCCTGTGAGTTGCTGCGGACACCGCAACTCTACAGTTATACCCGATACTTAGTCAGTATGGCTCGCCTCCGGCAGACGCCGCTAATATTAAACGACACGACAAAGAGTGCGTGCGAGAGAGACAGAAAATCAGTCTGAGCGTGACGTCGGGCGCTGCGTAGCCACTGCAAATTGATTTGTTCCTTTTGGCTATAAAAATGATCTGATCTGATCCAGATTCAGCAATCTGATAGATATGGTCGTTATCTATGATTCTGCGTTTTTAGTTTTCTCAAATCTGCAATATTGTGGATGCAACAGATTTTCGTCCTTTGTGTGGGCGGAAGGGGGTGGGGCGAAATTTTGAGATATACGTTTTATAGTGAGATCTAACAGAAGTGCGGATACCAAATTTGGTTACTCTAGCTTTAATAGTCTCTGAGATTTGTGAATATCCCCATATTTGCATTCTTTGCGGGGGCGGAAGGGGGTGTGGCGAAATTTTGAAACAAACTCGTCTCGGTCCGATATATTAGGAGTGTGGATACCAAATTTGGTTGCTCTAGCTTTTATAGTCTCTGAGATCTGGCGCTAATGTTTTACTCTAAGCAAAGCCGCCTATGCTACGTGTGTGTTAGAGAGAGACGGGGTGAGAAAAAATGAAATTGTTTTCTTGATGCTGGCTATAATAATAATACGATCCAATTCAGATTCCGCAGTCTAAAAGATATGGTCATTCTCTACGATTCTGCGTTTTTGGTTTTCTCGTATCTTTAAAATTGTGGATGCCACAGATTTTCGCCCTTTGTGGGGGCGGAAGTGGGCGGGGCAAAGTTTTGAAACATTTTTGGAGCAGTGACATATGACAGAAGTCTGGATCCAAAACATCGTTGCTCTAGCTCTTATAGTCTTTGAGCATTAGGCGCTGAAGGGGACGGACAGACGGACAGACGGACGGACGGACAGACGGACGGACGGACAGACGGACAGACGGACGGACGGACAGACAGACATGGCTCAATCGACTCGGCTATTGATGCTGATCAAGAATATATATACTTTATGGGGTCGGAAACGATTCCTTCTGGACGTTACACACATCCACTTTTACCACAAATCTAATTGTTAAAGTTATTTTATTTGTAAGACAGCAGAATATCAGTATACAGAATTATATGTGCTTCCGAGTAACATACGCAAGAGAGAGACACCGAAAAGGGAACATCGATATACAGAACATCGATATGAGAATATCGATATGCAGCAGGGCACATGCGCAGTGTTGTTACAGATCAATATCTAATTATCGTGGCGGTCACTTTGAACACTCCTCCTCAACACAACGCATGTTTACAAACTTTAAATATACTTAACTAATATTCAATAACATGTCAAGCACTTATAAACGATCTTTTAAACCAAATGCGAGTACAAATTTATGGTGCTTAACCTTGGCTAAGTTCTTTGTGAGGACATCTGCTATCATCTCATCGGTTGGCAGATATGCAATGTTGACTTCACCTCTCTTGAGAACCTCTCGAATATGATGTATCTTGACGTCGATGTGCTTTGTACGTGCATGAAACATGGGGTTTCTAGCAAGCTGCTGTGCTCCAATGTTGTCGCCGTACATCTGAATAGCTGACTCCTTGGATATCAGCTTTAAGTCAATCAGTAGGCTGCGAAAGTATATTTTGCCAAATATCGAAGGATGTGCTTGGCTGCCGCTTCATGCTCGGAATGAGGATCCTTGTTACGTTGTGCTAATTGGTTCACCGAATGCGCAATGTCTGGACGAGTCATAACAGCAAGATAAGATAACTCTCCAATTAGCTTTTGGAACGATGTGATGTCGACCCTGCGGCAATCCTCTTTGTTGCATGCCACCTGGTAACCAGCTTCAAGAGGCGTGGACGTCTGTCGACAATCTTTCAAATTGTACTGTTCGAGCAACTCTCTAATATATTTCCGTTGGCTGATTGAAATCGCACCCGTACTGCCTTCACGTTTCACCTCAATACCTAAAAAGTATTGCATAGGCCCGATGTCAACCACATCAAATTCTGCTGCGATCTTTATCTTGATATCAGATATATCATCTAGGTCCTTACACGCCAAAATAATGTCATCTACGTAGACAGCTATTAGACACATATTTTTACCTGGCTTACGATACAGACAGGGTTCGTTGACAGTCGGTATAAAACCAATGCGTCTCAGCGTTGCATCCAACGTAGAGTTCCACACTCTTCCTGATTGTTTTAGGCCATATATACTTTTGTGAAGCCTCAAAACGTGATTTGGGTGAGCTTCGCTGATGAAGCCCTCAGGTTGTCTCATAAAAACCTCATCTTCCAATTCGCCGTTGAGATACGCCGTGACAACATCCATTTGATGTAGGTGGAGACCATGTTCGACTGCAAGTGCAATTATCAACCTGATAGTTGCGTGGCGTACAACTGGTGCAAATGTTTCCTTGTAGTCGATCCCGTAGCGTTGGCTACAACCTTTCGCCACCAGACGTGATTTGAGCCTGTTCACGCTTCCATCCGGATTGGACTTAACTGCGTAAACCCATCTGCATCCAATGGACTTTTTCCCGCTAGGCAATTTAGTAAGCGACCACGTGCCGTTCTTCACGAGAGATTCGTACTCGTCCTTCATTGATGCTTTCCATATCTCGCCTTCAGTAGACCGTTCAGCTTGTGCGTAGTTTTGTGGAACTTGTACGTCTGCTGCCAGTATCGCATTGAGCATATGATACTGCTTCCTTGGTCGTCCTGGTTTGCCCGTCCGTACTATGGTTGGGCGTCCTGGTCCTCTTATTGGTTCTGGAATTACAAGAATGTCATTACTAGACCTAATCTCCTCCTGATTTTCTGGCTCATTTTCTGGATCTTTAAATTGCTCGCTATCCATTTCGGGTTCAGCGTTCTGGTTTTGTTGAACCTCAATTGATGCTATGTCATTGGAACATGATGCATCTAGTTTGCCCCCTTCAGATTCTACAAAAATGACATCCCTACTCTCTACGAGTTTCCTGGTTTCTTTACTGACCAAACGGTATGCTTTGGCCGTATCAGAGTAGCCCACCATTATATACTCTAAGCCTTTCTGTGCGAACTTTGATTTCTTTGTTTTATCTAGAGCTATCGCTACTGAGCCAAAAACTCTTAAATGCGATACCACTGGCTTTCGACCTGTCCATATTTCAAAAGGTGTCACCCCGCTCAAGCAGCTGCTTGCCACTCTATTTCGCAAATACGTGGCAGTTCGAATCGCTTCTGCCCAATAGCATTCACTCAACCCAGCATGCAGCAGCATACTTCTTGCCATTTCTACCAATGTTCTGTTGGCCCTTTCTGCAACTCCGTTTTGTTGAGGTGTATATGGCACTGTTAAGTTTCGCTTTATTCCATTTTGGTTTAGGTAATTGTCAAAAACGTTTGATATGTATTCTCGGCCATTGTCGCTTCGTAAAACCTTGACTTTTCTCCCAGTTTGGCACTCAACTTGACTTTTAAATTCTTTAAAAGCCTCGAAAACCTGATCTTTGGTTTTTAGGAAACTTACTGATACATATCTTGAACAATCATCAATAAATGTGGCGAAATATCGATTGCCTCCCATTGACTGCTTTTGCATTGGACCGCATACATCAGTATGTATTAAGTCTAGAACGCCCTTTGACCTGTTTGTGCTCGATTGAAATGGTTGCACGCAAATTTTACTTTTTGCGCATGTTGCACACACTTGTTTTGGCTTGTATATGCCCTTGAGACCTATTACCATCTCCTTGTTAACCATTTCCTTTAATGCGTCAAAATGTACATGTCCGAACCTATTGTGCCATTTGAATGCATCTGCCTCAACATTTACAATGTTCATACACTTTTCCTGATTGTCCTGAACCATAAACAATCCATTTTCCAGATGTGCCTTTATAACTATTTTTCCGTTTTCAAAAATCATCGCTTGATTTTTCTCAAACACAACATTTTTTCCATGTTTTAATAGTTTTGTGACCGATATAAAATTGTACTGCAAATCTGGTACCAAGATAACATTTTCCATCGTAACGGATCTGTCACCGAACTTTACTTGAACAGTTCCATGCCCTTCAGCAATAAGTGATTTACCGCCGGCTAAAAATACTTTTTGATTATCTTCCGTGAACGACACAAAGCGTTCCTTGTCACAACATAGATGCGCCGTTGCGCCACTGTCTATGCACCATGCATTTAACATCTGGTCATTCGGCTTAGCCAAACTTAGGATTGGTACATATTTTTCTGGTTCCACTTTGTCATATTCGGTTACGCAAAGCATTGTACCCAATCTTTCCCCGCTTTTACTGTTTGCGCCCTTGTTGTTTGCTCCTTCCTGCTTGCTTTTAGCACGGCATTCCGATTTAAAATGGCCTTCCTTTCCGCACTTAAAACACTTTTTGCCCTTCTTAAAGTTTTTCTTAAAATTGTTGTTGTCATAACTGACGTGTAGTTCCGCACTACTTGTAATTTCCTTGCTAATGCTATCTTCCTGCCTATTCGCTTCTTCAGAAATTTTTATTTTTAGCATGCTCAAGCTCGGCAAATCATCTCGCGTCTCAATCGCAACAACAAAACTTTCATACGATTTAGGCAAACCATTTAGCAACACAACTGATAAGATCTTTTCATCAACCTTTATGTTGATCTCTGCTAAAGCCTCGTGTACCACCTGGAATTTCCGCAAATATTCCTGTGCACTTATACCATCCGACATTTTTAACGTCAACAATTGTTTAATTAAAAGCACTACCCTTGCTGGTCCGCTTGGCCTGTGAATTTTATTTAGCTTTTGCCATGCCTGTGACGACGATACACAATTTTTAATATTGTTTAGTTGGGTCGATTTAACACAAAGTAAAATTGACGCCAACGCCTTTTGATCCTTTAGTTCAAAAGCTGCACGTTGCTCACTTGCTGCACTTTCACTAAGCTCAATTTTACCACTGACGATTGGCCACAAATCATTTTGTATGAGAACTCTTCTCATCAAAACTTCCCATGTGCTATAATTGTTATCGTCCAGTTTCTCAATATTGAAATTCATATTTCCACTCATTTTCTATACTTATTGTCCCACAGTGCAAAATTTGTAACTGTCGATCGTCTCATGCACAAAGCAACTACGACGACAATACTGTTGTCCGTGTCTTTCTTTTGTTTTTTATACCCGATACTCAAAATGAGTATTGGGGTATATTAGATTTGTGGTAAAAGTGGATGTGTGTAACGTCCAGAAGGAATCGTTTCCGACCCCATAAAGTATATATATTCTTGATCAGCATCAATAGCCGAGTCGATTGAGCCATGTCTGTCTGTCCGTCTGTCCGTCCGTCCGTCTGTCCGTCTGTCCGTCCTCTTCAGCGCCTAATGCTCAAAGACTATAAGAGCTAGAGCAACGATGTTTTGGATCCAGACTTCTGTGATATGTCACTGCTACAAAAATATTTCAAAACTTTTCCCCGCCCACTTCCGCCCCCACAAAGGGCGAAAATCTGTGGCATCCACAATTTCGACGATACGAGAAAACCAAAAAGGCAGAATCGTAGAGAATGACCATATCTTTTAGACTGCAGAATCTGAATTGGATCGTATTATTATTATAGCCAGCATCAAGAAAACAATTTCATTTTTTCTCGCCCTGTCTCTCTCTAACACACACGTAGCATAGGCGGCTTTGCTTAGAGTAAAACATTAGCGCCAGATCTCAGAGACTATAAAAGCTAGAGCAACCAAATTTGGTATCCACACTCCTAATATATCGGACCGAGACGAGTTTGTTTCAAAAT
Source organism: Drosophila persimilis (assembly GCF_003286085.1). NCBI lineage: Eukaryota > Metazoa > Arthropoda > Insecta > Diptera > Drosophilidae > Drosophila > Drosophila persimilis. The sequence continues at coordinate 10,416 of NW_020825476.1, forward strand.
TTCGCCCCACCCCCACATCTTAAAGGAGTGTGTGTACCAAATTTGGTTACTCTAGCCTTAATAGTCTCTGAGATTTGTGGATGCAACAGATTTTCGTCCTTTGTGTGGGCGGAAGGGGGTGGGGCGAAATTTTGAGATATACGTTTTATAGTGAGATCTAACAGAAGTGCGGATACCAAATTTGGTTACTCTAGCTTTAATAGTCTCTGAGATTTGTGAATATCCCCATATTTGCATTCTTTGCGGGGGCGGAAGGGGGTGTGGCGAAATTTTGAAACAAACTCGTCTCGGTCCGATATATTAGGAGTGTGGATACCAAATTTGGTTGCTCTAGCTTTTATAGTCTCTGAGATCTGGCGCTAATGTTTTACTCTAAGCAAAGCCGCCTATGCTACGTGTGTGTTAGAGAGAGACAGGGTGAGAAAAAATGAAATTGTTTTCTTGATGCTGGCTATAATAATAATACGATCCAATTCAGATTCCGCAGTCTAAAAGATATGGTCATTCTCTACGATTTTGCGCTTTTGGTTTTCTCGTATCTTTAAAATTGTGGATGCCACAGATTTTCGCCCTTTGTGGGGGCGGAAGTGGGCGGGGCAAAGTTTTGAAATATTTTTGCAGCAGTGACATATCACAGAAGTTTGGATCCAAAACATCGTTGCTCTGGCTCCTATAGTCTTTGAGCATTAGGCGCTGAAGGGGACGGACAGACGGACGGACGGACAGACAGACGTGGCTCAATCGACTCGGCTATTGATGCTGATCAAGAATATATATACTTTATGGGGTCGGAAACGATTCCTTCTGGACGTTACACACATCCACTTTTACCACAAATCTAATATACCCCAATACTCATTTTGAGTATCGGGTATAATTAGCTGAGAGTCACTGTGGCCAATCAGTCCTATTTTACTCGCTGCGGTGTCCGCAGCAACTCACAACGTTCCCCCTCGTTTTATTTGTTTTCGCAGTTTTTACATTTTAACGCATTTACAAATATTTCTAAAAGCTGTTATTTTAACAGCTGAACCACTACACTTAACATGATTGGGACATTTTACATAATGTTACAGAGAAATAAGGCACTTTACATTACAAACGAGGGGGGAACGCTGTGAGTTGCTGCGGACACCGCAACTCTACAGTTATACCCGATACTTAGTCAGTATGGCTCTCCTCCGGCAGACGCCGCTAATATTAAACGACACGACAAAGAGTGCGTGCGAGAGAGACAGAAAATCAGTCTGAGCGTGACGTCTGGCGCTGCGTAGCCACTGCAAATTGATTTGTTCCTTTTGGCTATAAAAATGATCTGATCTGATCCAGATTCAGCAATCTGATAGATATGGTCGTTATCTATGATTCTGCGTTTTTAGTTTTCTCGAATCTGCAATATTGTGGATGCAAGAGATTTTCGTCCTTTGTGTGGGCGGAGGGGGGTGGGGCGATATTTTGAAACAAACTCGTCTCGGTCCGATATATTAGGAGTGTGGATACCAAATTTGGTTGCTCTAGCTTTTATAGTCTCTGAGATCCGGCGCTAATGTTTTACTCTAAGCAAAGCCGCCTATGCTACGTGTGTGTTAGAGAGAGACAGGGCGAGAAAAAATGAAATTGTTTTCTTGATGCTGGCTATAATAATAATATGATCCAATTCAGATTCTGCAGTCTAAAAGATATGGTCATTCTCTACGATTCTGCGTTTTTGGTTTTCTCGTATCTTTAAAATTGTGGATGCCACAGATTTTCGCCCTTTGTGGGGGCGGAAGTGGGCGGGGCAAAGTTTTGAAATATTTTTGCAGCAGTGACATATCACAGAAGTTTGGATCCAAAACATCGTTGCTCTGGCTCCTATAGTCTTTGAGCATTAGGCGCTGAAGGGGACGGACAGACGGACGGACGGACAGACGGACAGACAGACATGGCTCAATCGACTCGGCTATTGATGCTGATCAAGAATATATATACTTTATGGGGTCGGAAACGATTCCTTCTGGACGTTACACACATCCACTTTGACCACAAATCTAATATACCCCAATACTCATTTTGAGTATCGGGTATAATTAGCTGAGGGTCACTGTGGCCAATCAGTCCTATTTTACTCGCTGCGGTGTCCGCAGCAACTCACAACGTTCCCCCTCGTTTTATTTGTTTTCGCAGTTTTTACATTTTAACGCATTTACAAATATTTCTAAAAGCTGTTATTTTAACAGCTGAACCACTACACTTAACATGGTTGGGACATTTTACATAATGTTACAGAGAAATAAGGCACTTTACATTACAAACGAGGGGGAACGCTGTGAGTTGCTGCGGACACCGCAACTCTACAGTTATACCCGATACTTAGTCAGTATGGCTCTCCTCCGGCAGACGCCGCTAATATTAAACGACACGACAAAGAGTGCGTGCGAGAGAGACAGAAAATCAGTCTGAGCGTGACGTCGGGCGCTGCGTAGCCACTGCAAATTGATTTGTTCCTTTTGGCTATAAAAATGATCTGATCTGATCCAGATTCAGCAACCTGATAGATATGGTCATTATCTATGATTCTGCGTTTTTAGTTTTCTCGAATCTGCAATATTGTGGATGCAACAGATTTTCGTCTTTTGTGTGGGCGGAAGGGGGTGGGGCGAAATTTTGAGATATACGTTTTATAGTGAGATCTAACAGAAGTGCGGATACCAAATTTGGTTACTCTAGCTTTAATAGTCTCTGAGATTTGTGAATATCCCCATATTTGCATTCTTTGCGGGGGCGGAAGGGGGTGTGGCGAAATTTTGAAACAAACTCGTCTCGGTCCGATATATTAGGAGTGTGGATACCAAATTTGGTTGCTCTAGCTTTTATAGTCTCTGAGATCTGGCGCTAATGTTTTACTCTAAGCAAAGCCGCCTATGCTACGTGTGTGTTAGAGAGAGACAGGGCGAGAAAAAATGAAATTGTTTTCTTGATGCTGGCTATAATAATAATACGATCCAATTCAGATTCTGCAGTCTAAAAGATATGGTCATTCTCTACGATTCTGCGTTTTTGGTTTTCTCGTATCTTTAAAATTGTGGATGCCACAGATTTTCGCCCTTTGTGGGGGCGGAAGTGGGCGGGGCAAAGTTTTGAAATATTTTTGCAGCAGTGACATATCACAGAAGTTTGGATCCAAAACATCGTTGCTCTGGCTCCTATAGTCTTTGAGCATTAGGCGCTGAAGGGGACGGACAGACGGACGGACGGACAGACGGACAGACAGACATGGCTCAATCGACTCGGCTATTGATGCTGATCAAGAATATATATACTTTATGGGGTCGGAAACGATTCCTTCTGGACGTTACACACATCCACTTTGACCACAAATCTAATATACCCCAATACTCATTTTGAGTATCGGGTATAATTAGCTGAGGGTCACTGTGGCCAATCAGTCCTATTTTACTCGCTGCGGTGTCCGCAGCAACTCACAACGTTCCCCCTCGTTTTATTTGTTTTCGCAGTTTTTACATTTTAACGCATTTACAAATATTTCTAAAAGCTGTTATTTTAACAGCTGAACCACTACACTTAACATGGTTGGGACATTTACATAATGTTACAGAGAAATAAGGCACTTTACATTACAAACGAGGGGGAACGCTGTGAGTTGCTGCGGACACCGCAACTCTACAGTTATACCCGATACTTAGTCAGTATGGCTCTCCTCCGGCAGACGCCGCTAATATTAAACGACACGACAAAGAGTGCGTGCGAGAGAGACAGAAAATCAGTCTGAGCGTGACGTCGGGCGCTGCGTAGCCACTGCAAATTGATTTGTTCCTTTTGGCTATAAAAATGATCTGATCTGATCCAGATTGAGCGATCCTGATAGATATGGTCAGTTATCTATGATTCTGCGTTTTTAGTTTTCTCGAATCTGCAATATTGTGGATGCAACAGATTTTCGGTCTTTGTGTGGGCGGAAGGGGGTGGGGCGAAATTTTGAGATATACGTTTTATAGTGAGATCTAACAGAAGTGCGGATACCAAATTTGGTTACTCTAGCTTTAATAGTCTCTGAGATTTGTGAATATCCCCATATTTGCATTCTTTGCGGGGGCGGAAGGGGGTGTGGCGAAATTTTGAAACAAACTCGTCTCGGTCCGATATATTAGGAGTGTGGATACCAAATTTGGTTGCTCTAGCTTTTATAGTCTCTGAGATCTGGCGCTAATGTTTTACTCTAAGCAAAGCCGCCTATGCTACGTGTGTGTTAGAGAGAGACAGGGCGAGAAAAAATGAAATTGTTTTCTTGATGCTGGCTATAATAATAATACGATCCAATTCAGATTCTGCAGTCTAAAAGATATGGTCATTCTCTACGATTCTGCGTTTTTGGTTTTCTCGTATCTTTAAAATTGTGGATGCCACAGATTTTCGCCCTTTGTGGGGGCGGAAGTGGGCGGGGCAAAGTTTTGAAATATTTTTGCAGCAGTGACATATCACAGAAGTTTGGATCCAAAACATCGTTGCTCTGGCTCCTATAGTCTTTGAGCATTAGGCGCTGAAGGGGACGGACAGACGGACGGACGGACAGACGGACAGACAGACATGGCTCAATCGACTCGGCTATTGATGCTGATCAAGAATATATATACTTTATGGGGTCGGAAACGATTCCTTCTGGACGTTACACACATCCACTTTTACCACAAATCTAATATACCCCAATACTCATTTTGAGTATCGGGTATAATTAGCTGAGGGTCACTGTGGCCAATCAGTCCTATTTTACTCGCTGCGGTGTCCGCAGCAACTCACAACGTTCCCCCTCGTTTTATTTGTTTTCGCAGTTTTTACATTTTAACGCATTTACAAATATTTCTAAAAGCTGTTATTTTAACAGCTGAACCACTACACTTAACATGGTTGGGACATTTTACATAATGTTACAGAGAAATAAGGCACTTTACATTACAAACGAGGGGGAACGCTGTGAGTTGCTGCGGACACCGCAACTCTACAGTTATACCCGATACTTAGTCAGTATGGCTCTCCTCCGGCAGACGCCGCTAATATTAAACGACACGACAAAGAGTGCGTGCGAGAGAGACAGAAAATCAGTCTGAGCGTGACGTCGGGCGCTGCGTAGCCACTGCAAATTGATTTGTTCCTTTTGGCTATAAAAATGATCTGATCTGATCCAGATTCAGCAACCTGATAGATATGGTCATTATCTATGATTCTGCGTTTTTAGTTTTCTCGAATCTGCAATATTGTGGATGCAACAGATTTTCGTCCTTTGTGTGGGCGGAAGGGGGTGGGGCGAAATTTTGAGATATACGTTTTATAGTGAGATCTAACAGAAGTGCGGATACCAAATTTGGTTACTCTAGCTTTAATAGTCTCTGAGATTTGTGAATATCCCCATATTTGCATTCTTTGCGGGGGCGGAAGGGGGTGTGGCGAAATTTTGAAACAAACTCGTCTCGGTCCGATATATTAGGAGTGTGGATACCAAATTTGGTTGCTCTAGCTCTTATGGGTTCTGAGATCCTTGAACTCATATTTTGCAATTGGCAAAACCGACCATGAAACCTGTGTGTTAGAGTGAGACAGAGCGAGAAAGAGTGAAATTGTTTTCGTGATTCTGGCTATAATAATAATACGATCCAATTCAGATTCCGCAGTCTAAAAGATATGGTCATTCTCTACGATTCTGCGTTTTTGGTTTTCTCGTATCTTTAAAATTGTGGATGCCACAGATTTTCGCCCTTTGTGGGGGCGGAAGTGGGCGGGGCAAAGTTTTGAAATATTTTTGGAGCAGTGACATATCACAGAAGTCTGGATCCAAAACATCGTTGCTCTAGCTCTATAGTCTTTGAGCATTAGGCGCTGAAGGGGACGGACAGACGGACGGACGGACAGACGGACAGACAGACATGGCTCAATCGACTCGGCTATTGATGCTGATCAAGAATATATATACTTTATGGGGTCGGAAACGATTCCTTCTGGACGTTACACACATCCACTTTTACCACAAATCTAATATACCCCAATACTCATTTTGAGTATCGGGTATAATTAGCTGAGGGTCACTGTGGCCAATCAGTCCTATTTTACTCGCTGCGGTGTCCGCAGCAACTCACAACGTTCCCCCTCGTTTTATTTGTTTTCGCAGTTTTTACATTTTAACGCATTTACAAATATTTCTAAAAGCTGTTATTTTAACAGCTGAACCACTACACTTAACATGGTTGGGACATTTTACATAATGTTACAGAGAAATAAGGCACTTTACATTACAAACGAGGGGGAACGCTGTGAGTTGCTGCGGACACCGCAACTCTACAGTTATACCCGATACTTAGTCAGTATGGCTCTCCTCCGGCAGACGCCGCTAATATTAAACGACACGACAAAGAGTGCGTGCGAGAGAGACAGAAAATCAGTCTGAGCGTGACGTCGGGCGCTGCGTAGCCACTGCAAATTGATTTGTTCCTTTTGGCTATAAAAATGATCTGATCTGATCCAGATTCAGCAACCTGATAGATATGGTCATTATCTATGATTCTGCGTTTTTAGTTTTCTCGAATCTGCAATATTGTGGATGCAACAGATTTTCGTCCTTTGTGTGGGCGGAAGGGGGTGGGGCGAAATTTTGAGATATACGTTTTATAGTGAGATCTAACAGAAGTGCGGATACCAAATTTGGTTACTCTAGCTTTAATAGTCTCTGAGATTTGTGAATATCCCCATATTTGCATTCTTTGCGGGGGCGGAAGGGGGTGTGGCGAAATTTTGAAACAAACTCGTCTCGGTCCGATATATTAGGAGTGTGGATACCAAATTTGGTTGCTCTAGCTCTTATGGGTTCTGAGATCCTTGAACTCATATTTTGCAATTGGCAAAACCGACCATGAAACCTGTGTGTTAGAGTGAGACAGAGCGAGAAAGAGTGAAATTGTTTTCGTGATTCTGGCTGTAATAATTATACGATCTGGTTCAGATTTGCACTCTAGAAGATATAGGCATCTTCTACGATTCTGCGTTTTTAGTTTTCTCGTATCGTCGAAATTGTGGATGCCACAGATTTTCGCCCTTTGTGGGGGCGGAAGTGGGCGGGGCAAAGTTTTGAAATATTTTTGCAGCAGTGACATATCACAGAAGTTTGGATCCAAAACATCGTTGCTCTAGTCTTTGAGCATTAGGCGCTGAAGGGGACGGACAGACGGACGGACGGACAGACGGACAGACGGACAGACAGACATGGCTCAATCGACTCGGCTATTGATGCTGATCAAGAATATATATACTTTATGGGGTCGGAAACGATTCCTTCTGGACGTTACACACATCCACTTTTACCACAAATCTAATATACCCCAATACTCATTTTGAGTATCGGGTATAATTAGCTGAGGGTCACTGTGGCCAATCAGTCCTATTTTACTCGCTGCGGTGTCCGCAGCAACTCACAACGTTCCCCCTCGTTTTATTTGTTTTCGCAGTTTTTACATTTTAACGCATTTACAAATATTTCTAAAAGCTGTTATTTTAACAGCTGAACCACTACACTTAACATGGTTGGGACATTTTACATAATGTTACAGAGAAATAAGGCACTTTACATTACAAACGAGGGGGAACGCTGTGAGTTGCTGCGGACACCGCAACTCTACAGTTATACCCGATACTTAGTCAGTATGGCTCTCCTCCGGCAGACGCCGCTAATATTAAACGACACGACAAAGAGTGCGTGCGAGAGAGACAGAAAATCAGTCTGAGCGTGACGTCGGGCGCTGCGTAGCCACTGCAAATTGATTTGTTCCTTTTGGCTATAAAAATGATCTGATCTGATCCAGATTCAGCAATCTGATAGATATGGTCAGTTATCTATGATTCTGCGTTTTTAGTTTTCTCGAATCTGCAATATTGTGGATGCAACAGATTTTCGTCCTTTGTGTGGGCGGAAGGGGGTGGGGCGAAATTTTGAGATATACGTTTTATAGTGAGATCTAACAGAAGTGCGGATACCAAATTTGGTTACTCTAGCTTTAATAGTCTCTGAGATTTGTGAATATCCCCATATTTGCATTCTTTGCGGGGGCGGAAGGGGGTGTGGCGAAATTTTGAAACAAACTCGTCTCGGTCCGATATATTAGGAGTGTGGATACCAAATTTGGTTGCTCTAGCTTTTATAGTCTCTGAGATCTGGCGCTAATGTTTTACTCTAAGCAAAGCCGCCTATGCTACGTGTGTGTTAGAGAGAGACAGGGCGAGAAAAAATGAAATTGTTTTCTTGATGCTGGCTATAATAATAATACGATCCAATTCAGATTCCGCAGTCTAAAAGATATGGTCATTCTCTACGATTCTGCGTTTTTGGTTTTCTCGTATCTTTAAAATTGTGGATGCCACAGATTTTCGCCCTTTGTGGGGGCGGAAGTGGGCGGGGCAAAGTTTTGAAATATTTTTGCAGCAGTGACATATCACAGAAGTTTGGATCCAAAACATCGTTGCTCTAGCTCTTATAGTCTTTGAGCATTAGGCGCTGAAGGGGACGGACAGACGGACAGACGGACGGACGGACAGACGGACGGACGGACAGACAGACATGGCTCAATCGACTCGGCTATTGATGCTGATCAAGAATATATATACTTTATGGGGTCGGAAACGATTCCTTCTGGACGTTACACACATCCACTTTTACCACAAATCTAATATACCCCAATACTCATTTTGAGTATCGGGTATAACGAGGGGGAACGTTGTGAGTTGCTGCGGACACCGCAACTCTACGGTTATACCCGATACTAAGTCAGTATGGCTCTCCTCCGGCAGCCGCTAATATTAAACGACACGACAAAGAGTGCGTGCGAGAGAGACAGAAAATAAGTCTGAGCGTGACGTCTGGCGCTGCGTAGCCACTGCAAATTGATTTGTTCCTTTTGGCTATAAAAATTATCTGATCTGATCTGACGGACGGACGGACAGACAGACATGGCTCAATCGACTCGGCTATTGATGCTGATCAAGAATATATATACTTTATGGGGTCGGAAACGATTCCTTCTGGACGTTACACACATCCACTTTTACCACAAATCTAATATACCCCAATACTCATTTTGAGTATCGGGTATAACGAGGGGGAACGCTTTGAGTTGCTGCGGACACCGCAACTCTACAGTTATACCCGATACTTAGTCAGTATGGCTCTCCTCCGGCAGACGCCGCTAATATTAAACGACACGACAAAGAGTGCGTGCGAGAGAGACAGAAGACTGATGTCTTCTGTACCAAATTTGGTTACTCTAGCTTTAATAGTCTCTGAGATTTGTGAATATCCCCATATTTGCATTCTTTGCGGGGGCGGAAGGGGGTGTGGCGAAATTTTGAAACAAACTCGTCTCGGTCCGATATATTAGGAGTGTGGATACCAAATTTGGTTGCTCTAGCTCTTATGGGTTCTGAGATCCTTGAACTCGTATTTTGCAATTGGCAAAACCGACCATGAAACCTGTGCGTTAGAGTGAGACAGAGCGAGAAAGAGTGAAATTGTTTTCGTGATTCTGGCTGTAATAATTATACGATCTGGTTCAGATTCTGCAGTCTAAAAGATATGGTCATTCTCTACGATTCTGCGTTTTTGGTTTTCTCGTATCTTTAAAATTGTGGATGCCACAGATTTTCGCCCTTTGTGGGGGCGGAAGTGGGCGGGGCAAAGTTTTGAAATATTTTTGGAGCAGTGACATATCACAGAAGTCTGGATCCAAAACATCGTTGCTCTAGCTCTTATAGTCTTTGAGCATTAGGCGCTGAAGGGGACGGACAGACGGACGGACGGACAGACAGACATGGCTCAATCGGCTCGGCTATTGATGCTGATCAAGAATATATATACTTTATGGGGTCGGAAACGATTCCTTCTGGACGTTACACACATACACTTTTACCACAAATCTAATATACCCCAATACTCATTTTGAGTATCGGGTATAATAATTTAGCTCATACCACTACTGCTACTACAGGCGCCCAGTACAACAGCTCTCTCAAAATCGTTTATTGGAACGCCTGTGGTCTAAAAAACAAAATTTTGGAGTTGGAACTATTTATGCAGTGTAATAACGTAGACATAATGATGGTTATTGAAACCCGCATAACCACAAATGACCCTACTACCACAATAACAGACAATCTAACCATAAAAGACTACGTACTGTATACTGCCTCACACCCTTCCTCCAGAAGGAAAGGTGGAGTAGCCATTTATGTCAAAACTGGTCTCAAGCACATTGCACTTGAACCAATTACAGAAAATTTCTTGCAGTGTGCTCCCACCGCATTAACCACTAACAATAATGAGGTCATTGCTCTAGCGCCAATATATTGCCCGCCAACTATCACCTGGACGGAGCAGCACTTCAAAAGGTTATTCAAGTACATGAGCGAACTCTGTTATGGCTCCAAATTTATAGTTTGCGGGGACTGGAATGCTAAGCACCCATGGTGGGGAAATGTGCGATCCTGTAAAAGAGGCAGAGTTTTAATGAACACGATCCATGCAAACACCTGCTTAAATGTGTTGGCCACTGGGGGAGCCACACACTACCCATTTGATCAAAGAAAAAGGCCCTCCGCTATCGATCTGGCAGTATATGCTGGCATAAACTATGACAGAATTCACACCTATTCAGCAGTTGACCTGCAATCAGACCATCTTCCTATCTTCATTAACCTGGGCATCAATGGCTCAACGACAGTCCCGGTAACAAATCGCCGACTTCTACCAAGCAAAGCAAATGTCAAAAAATTCCAAGATTTCCTATCGCAGCGTATCAATCTCAACATGGAAATAAACTCAGGAGAAGACATTGAGGATGCGATCGACATTCTAAATCAAAACATCTACAATGCAGCGGCGGCTGCAACTTCGCTAATAAATCTGCGTTCTCACCCACGCACAGGGCAACTGCCACTAGATAGGAAAACACAGAAACTATTAAGGCTCAAATGGCAGCATAAAAGGGAGCATATGCGCAGACCCACCTTGGAGACGCGAAGGTTATACAACGCAGCAAATCATCGGCTAAAAAGACCCTTCGTAAGGCTAAAAATAACCAGATCAATAACCTTTTCAAAAAAGTAGACGCTCAAGATCGTTACAGAATGCAAAAACTATGGCGCTTAACAAACACTTTAAAGAGGCAGCCACAACCAAACTGGCCATTGAAAATTCCCAGCAGTAGTGGTAGTAGAGAAGGCTATAGGTGGACAAAGAGTAGCGAGGAGAAAGCTGAAGCTTTTGTTTCACATTTAGAAGAAAGATTCACACCAAAACTCATAAACTCTGACGAATTTAGAAATAGCGTAGTTATGGAGTGTAATGAAATAGCGCAGCTCAAACGCTTAACAACTAAACCTGTCTGGCTTCAGAGGCAACAATGTGGGCGGGAATACGATGTAAATAGACTCCCGTTCAGGCCTATTTCCCCCAATGAAGTTATGATGGAAATCAAATCTCTGCAAAACAAAAAGGCTCCTGGCATGGACCAAATAAACAACAGAATCATTAAAGCGATACCTCAAAAGGTAATTATTCATTTGACAAATATTTACAATTGCATCTTGAGACATGGCCATTTCCCCAAACAATGGAAATGTGCTGCTATTACAATGATTAATGAGGGGGAACGTTGTGAGTTGCTGCGGACACCGCAACTCTACGGTTATACCCGATACTAAGTCAGTATGGCTCTCCTCCGGCAGACGCCGCTAATAATGCGTGCGAGAGAGACAGAAAATCAGTCTGAGCGTGACGTCGGGCGCTGCGTAGCCACTGCAAATTGATTTGTTCCTTTTGGCTATAAAAATGATCTGATCTGATCCAGATTCAGCAATCTGATAGATATGGTCGTTATCTATGATTCTGCGTTTTTAGTTTTCTCGAATCTGCAATATTGTGGATGCAACAGATTTTCGTCCTTTGTGTGGGCGGAGGGGTGTGGGGCGAAATTTTGAAACAAACTCGTCTCGGTCCGATATATTAGGAGTGTGGATACCAAATTTGGTTGCTCTAGCTTTTATAGTCTCTGAGATCTGGCGCTAATGTTTTACTCTAAGCAAAGCCGCCTATGCTACGTGTGTGTTAGAGAGAGACAGTGCGAGAAAAAATGAAATTGTTTTCTTGATGCTGGCTATAATAATAATACGATCCAATTCAGATTCCGCAGTCTAAAAGATATGGTCATTCTCTACGATTCTGCGTTTTTGGTTTTCTCGTATCTTTAAAATTGTGGATGCCACAGATTTTCGCCCTTTGTGGGGGCGGAAGTGGGCGGGGCAAAGTTTTGAAATATTTTTGCAGCAGTGACATATCACAGAAGTTTGGATCCAAAACATCGTTGCTCTGGCTCCTATAGTCTTTGAGCATTAGGCGCTGAAGGGGACGGACAGACGGACGGACGGACAGACGGACAGACGGACAGACAGACATGGCTCAATCGACTCGGCTATTGATGCTGATCAAGAATATATATACTTTATGGGGTCGGAAACGATTCCTTCTGGACGTTACACACATCCACTTTTACCACAAATCTAATATACCCCAATACTCATTTTGAGTATCGGGTATAATTAGCTGAGGGTCACTGTGGCCAATCATTCCTATTTTACTCGCTGCGGTGTCCGCAGCAACTCACAGCGTTCCCCCTCGTTTTATTTGTTTTCGCAGTTTTTACATTTTAACGCATTTACAAATATTTCTAAAAGCTGTTATTTTAACAGCTGAACCACTACACTTAACATGATTGGGACATTTTACATAATGTTACAGAGAAATAAGGCACTTTACATTACAAACGAGGGGGAACGCTTTGAGTTGCTGCGGACACCGCAACTCTACAGTTATACCCGATACTTAGTCAGTATGGCTCTCCTCCGGCAGACGCCGCTAATATTAAACGACACGACAAAGAGTGCGTGCGAGAGAGACAGAAAATCAGTCTGAGCGTGACGTCTGGCGCTGGGTAGCCACTGCAAATTGATTTGTTCCTTTTTTCTACAAAAATGATCTGATCTGATCCAGATTCAGCAATCTGATAGATATGGTCATTATCTATGATTCTGCGTTTTTAGTTTTCTCAAATCTGCAATATTGTGGATGCAACAGATTTTCGTCCTTTGTGTGGGCGGAAGGGGGTGGGGCGAAATTTTGAGATATACGTTTTATAGTGAGATCTAACAGGAGTACGGACACTAATTTTGGTTACTCTAGCCTTAATACTCTCTGAGATTTCTGAATATCCCCAGATTTACATCCTTTGCGGGGGCGGAAGGGGGTGACACAAAATGGTCAAGGTCCGATATCACAGGACTGTGGATACCAAATTTGGTTGCTCTAGCTCTTATGGGTTCTGAGATCCTTGAACTCATATTTTGCAATTGGCAAAACCGACCATGAAACCTGTGTGTTAGAGTGAGACAGAGCGAGAAAGAGTGAAATTGTTTTCGTGATTCTGGCTGTAATAATTATACGATCTGGTTCAGATGTTGCACTCTAGAAGATATAGTCATCTTCTACGATTCTGCGTTTTTACTTTTTTTGTATCGTCGAAATTGTGGATGCCACAGATTTTCGCCCTTTGTGGGGGCGGAAGTGGGCGGGGCAAAGTTTTGAAATATTTTTGGAGCAGTGAAATATCACAGAAGTCTGGATCCAAAACATCGTTGCTCTAGCTCTTATAGTCTTTGAGCATTAGGCGCTGAAGTGGACGGACAGACGGACAGACGGACGGACGGACAGACAGACATGGCTCAATCGACTCGGCTATTGATGCTGATCAAGAATATATATACTTTATGGGTTCGGAAACGATTCCTTCTGGACGTTACACACATACACTTTTACCACAAATCTAATATACCCCAATACTCATTTTGAGTATCGGGTATAATAATTTAGCTCATACCACTACTGCTACTACAGGCGCCCAGTACAACAGCTCTCTCAAAATCGTTTATTGGAACGCCTGTGGTCTAAAAAACAAAATTTTGGAGTTAGAACTATTTATGCAGTGTAATAACGTAGACATAATGATGGTTATTGAAACCCGCATAACCACAAATGACCCTACTACCACAATAACAGACAATCTAACCATAAAAGACTACGTACTGTATACTGCCTCACACCCTTCCTCCAGAAGGAAAGGTGGAGTAGCCATTTATGTCAAAACTGGTCTCAAGCACATTGCACTTGAACCAATTACAGAAAATTTCTTGCAGTGTGCTCCCACCGCATTAACCACTAACAATAATGAGGTCATTGCACTAGCGCCAATATATTGCCCGCCAACTATCACCTGGACGGAGCAGCACTTCAAAAGGTTATTCAAGTACATGAGCGAACTCTGTTATGACTCCAAATTTATAGTTTGCGGGGACTGGAATGCTAAGCACCCATGGTGGGGAAATGTGCGATCCTGTAAAAGAGGCAGAGTTTTAATGAACACGATCCATGCAAACACCTGCTTAAATGTGTTGGCCACTGGGGGAGCCACACACTACCCATTTGATCAAAGAAAAAGGCCCTCCGCTATCGATCTGGCAGTATATGCTGGCATAAACTATGACAGAATTCACACCTATTCAGCAGTTGACCTGCAATCAGACCATCTTCCTATCTTCATTAACCTGGGCATCAATGGCTCAACGACAGTCCCGGTAACAAATCGCCGACTTCTACCAAGCAAAGCAAATGTCAAAAAATTCCAAGATTTCCTATCGCAGCGTATCAATCTCAACATGGAAATAAACTCAGGAGAAGACATTGAGGATGCGATCGACATTCTAAATCAAAACATCTACAATGCAGCGGCGGCTGCAACTTCGCTAATAAATCTGCGTTCTCACCCACGCACAGGGCAACTGCCACTAGATAGGAAAACACAGAAACTATTAAGGCTCAAATGGCAGCATAAAAGGGAGCATATGCGCAGACCCACCTTGGAGACGCGAAGGTTATACAACGCAGCAAATCATCGGCTAAAAAGACCCTTCGTAAGGCTAAAAATAACCAGATCAATAACCTTTTCAAAAAAGTAGACGCTCAAGATCGTTACAGAATGCAAAAACTATGGCGCTTAACAAACACTTTAAAGAGGCAGCCACAACCAAACTGGCCATTGAAAATTCCCAGCAGTAGTGGTAGTAGAGAAGGCTATAGGTGGACAAAGAGTAGCGAGGAGAAAGCTGAAGCTTTTGTTTCACATTTAGAAGAAAGATTCACACCAAAACTCATAAACTCTGACGAATTTAGAAATAGCGTAGTTATGGAGTGTAATGAAATAGCGCAGCACAAACGCTTAACAACTAAACCTGCCTGACTTCAGAGGCAACAATGTGGGCGGGAATACGATGTAAATAGACTCCCGTTCAGGCCTATTTCCCCCAATGAAGTTATGATGGAAATCAAATCTCTGCAAAACAAAAAGGCTCCTGGCATGGACCAAATAAACAACAGAATCATTAAAGCGCTACCTCAAAAGGTAATTATTCATTTGACAAATATTTACATTTGCATCTTGAGACATGGCCATTTCCCCAAACAATGGAAATGTGCTGCTATTACAATGATTAACGAGGGGGAACGTTGTGAGTTGCTGCGGACACCGCAACTCTACGGTTATACCCGATACTAAGTCAGTATGGCTCTCCTCCGGCAGACGCCGCTAATATTAAACGACACGACAAAGAGTGCGTGCGAGAGAGACAGAAAATCAGTCTGAGCGTGACGTCGGGCGCTGCGTAGCCACTGCAAATTGATTTGTTCCTTTTTTCTATAAAAATGATCTGATCTGATCCAGATTCAGCAATCTGATAGATATGGTCATTATCTATGATTCTGATTTACATCCTTTGCGGGGGCGGAAGGGGGTGACACAAAATGGTCAAGGTCCGATATCACAGGACTGTAGATACCAAATTTGGTTGCTCTAGCTCTTATGGGTTCTGAGATCCTTGAACTCATATTTTGCAATTGGCAAAACCGACCATGAAACCTGTGTGTTAGAGTGAGACAGAGCGAGAAAGAGTGAAATTGTTTTCGTGATTCTGGCTGTAATAATTATACGATCTGGTTCAGATGTTGCACTCTAGAAGATATAGTCATCTTCTACGATTCTGCGTTTTTACTTTTCTCGCTCTAGCTCTTATAGTCTTTGAGCATTAGGCGCTGAAGGGGACGGACAGACGGACAGACGGACGGACGGACAGACAGACATGGCTCAATCGACTCGGCTATTGATGCTGATCAAGAATATATATACTTTATGGGGTCGGAAACGATTCCTTCTGGACGTTACACACATACACTTTTACCACAAATCTAATATACCCCAATACTCATTTTGAGTATCGGGTATAATAATTTAGCTCATACCACTACTGCTACTACAGGCGCCCAGTACAACAGATCTCTCAAAATCGTTTATTGGAACGCCTGTGGTCTAAAAAACAAAATTTTGGAGTTAGAACTATTTATGCAGTGTAATAACGTAGACATAATGATGATTATTGAAACCCGCATAACCACAAATGACCCTACTACCACAATAACAGACAATCTAACCATAAAAGACTACGTACTGTATACTGCCTCACACCCTTCCTCCAGAAGGAAAGGTGGAGTAGCCATTTATGTCAAAACTGGTCTCAAGCACATTGCACTTGAACCAATTACAGAAAATTTCTTGCAGTGTGCTCCCACCGCATTAACCACTAACAATAATGAGGTCATTGCTCTAGCGCCAATATATTGCCCGCCAACTATCACCTGGACGGAGCAGCACTTCAAAAGGTTATTCAAGTACATGAGCGAACTCTGTTATGGCTCCAAATTTATAGTTTGCGGGGACTGGAATGCTAAGCACCCATGGTGGGGAAATGTGCGATCCTGTAAAAGAGGCAGAGTTTTAATGAACACGATCCATGCAAACACCTGCTTAAATGTGTTGGCCACTGGGGGAGCCACACACTACCCATTTGATCAAAGAAAAAGGCCCTCCGCTATCGATCTGGCAGTATATGCTGGCATAAACTATGACAGAATTCACACCTATTCAGCAGTTGACCTGCAATCAGACCATCTTCCTATCTTCATTAACCTGGGCATCAATGGCTCAACGACAGTCCCGGTAACAAATCGCCGACTTCTACCAAGCAAAGCAAATGTCAAAAAATTCCAAGATTTCCTATCGCAGCGTATCAATCTCAACATGGAAATAAACTCAGGAGAAGACATTGAGGATGCGATCGACATTCTAAATCAAAACATCTACAATGCAGCGGCGGCTGCAACTTCGCTAATAAATCTGCGTTCTCACCCACGCACAGGGCAACTGCCACTAGATAGGAAAACACAGAAACTATTAAGGCTCAAATGGCTGCATAAAAGGGAGCATATGCGCAGACCCACCTTGGAGACGCGAAGGTTATACAACGCAGCAAATCATCGGCTAAAAAAGACCCTTCGTAAGGCTAAAAATAACCAGATCAATAACCTTTTCAAAAAAGTAGACGCTCAAGATCGTTACAGAATGCAAAAACTATGGCGCTTAACAAACACTTTAAAGAGGCAGCCACAACCAAACTGGCCATTGAAAATTCCCAGCAGTAGTGGTAGTAGAGAAGGCTATAGGTGGACAAAGAGTAGCGAGGAGAAAGCTGAAGCTTTTGTTTCACATTTAGAAGAAAGATTCACACCAAAACTCATAAACTCTGACGAATTTAGAAATAGCGTAGTTATGGAGTGTAATGAAATAGCGCAGCTCAAACGCTTAACAACTAAACCTGCCTGGCTTCAGAGGCAACAATGTGGGCGGGAATACGATGTAAATAGACTCCCATTCAGGCCTATTTCCCCCAATGAAGTTATGATGGAAATCAAATCTCTGCAAAACAAAAAGGCTCCTGGCATGGACCAAATAAACAACAGAATCATTAAAGCGCTACCTCAAAAGGTAATTATTCATTTGACAAATATTTACAATTGCATCTTGAGACATGGCCATTTCCCCAAACAATGGAAATGTGCTGCTATTACAATGATTAACGAGGGGGAACGTTGTGAGTTGCTGCGGACACCGCAACTCTACGGTTATACCCGATACTAAGTCAGTATGGCTCTCCTCCGGCAGACGCCGCTAATATTAAACGACACGACAAAGAGTGCGTGCGAGAGAGACAGAAAATCAGTCTGAGCGTGACGTCGGGCGCTGCGTAGCCACTGCAAATTGATTTGTTCCTTTTTTCTATAAAAATGATCTGATCTGATCCAGATTCAGCAATCTGATAGATATGGTCATTATCTATGATTCTGATTTACATCCTTTGCGGGGGCGGAAGGGGGTGACACAAAATGGTCAAGGTCCGATATCACAGGACTGTAGATACCAAATTTGGTTGCTCTAGCTCTTATGGGTTCTGAGATCCTTGAACTCATATTTTGCAATTGGCAAAACCGACCATGAAACCTGTGTGTTAGAGTGAGACAGAGCGAGAAAGAGTGAAATTGTTTTCGTGATTCTGGCTGTAATAATTATACGATCTGGTTCAGATGTTGCACTCTAGAAGATATAGTCATCTTCTACGATTCTGCGTTTTTACTTTTCTCGCTCTAGCTCTTATAGTCTTTGAGCATTAGGCGCTGAAGGGGACGGACAGACGGACAGACGGACGGACGGACAGACAGACATGGCTCAATCGACTCGGCTATTGATGCTGATCAAGAATATATATACTTTATGGGGTCGGAAACGATTCCTTCTGGACGTTACACACATACACTTTTACCACAAATCTAATATACCCCAATACTCATTTTGAGTATCGGGTATAATAATTTAGCTCATACCACTACTGCTACTACAGGCGCCCAGTACAACAGATCTCTCAAAATCGTTTATTGGAACGCCTGTGGTCTAAAAAACAAAATTTTGGAGTTAGAACTATTTATGCAGTGTAATAACGTAGACATAATGATGATTATTGAAACCCGCATAACCACAAATGACCCTACTACCACAATAACAGACAATCTAACCATAAAAGACTACGTACTGTATACTGCCTCACACCCTTCCTCCAGAAGGAAAGGTGGAGTAGCCATTTATGTCAAAACTGGTCTCAAGCACATTGCACTTGAACCAATTACAGAAAATTTCTTGCAGTGTGCTCCCACCGCATTAACCACTAACAATAATGAGGTCATTGCTCTAGCGCCAATATATTGCCCGCCAACTATCACCTGGACGGAGCAGCACTTCAAAAGGTTATTCAAGTACATGAGCGAACTCTGTTATGGCTCCAAATTTATAGTTTGCGGGGACTGGAATGCTAAGCACCCATGGTGGGGAAATGTGCGATCCTGTAAAAGAGGCAGAGTTTTAATGAACACGATCCATGCAAACACCTGCTTAAATGTGTTGGCCACTGGGGGAGCCACACACTACCCATTTGATCAAAGAAAAAGGCCCTCCGCTATCGATCTGGCAGTATATGCTGGCATAAACTATGACAGAATTCACACCTATTCAGCAGTTGACCTGCAATCAGACCATCTTCCTATCTTCATTAACCTGGGCATCAATGGCTCAACGACAGTCCCGGTAACAAATCGCCGACTTCTACCAAGCAAAGCAAATGTCAAAAAATTCCAAGATTTCCTATCGCAGCGTATCAATCTCAACATGGAAATAAACTCAGGAGAAGACATTGAGGATGCGATCGACATTCTAAATCAAAACATCTACAATGCAGCGGCGGCTGCAACTTCGCTAATAAATCTGCGTTCTCACCCACGCACAGGGCAACTGCCACTAGATAGGAAAACACAGAAACTATTAAGGCTCAAATGGCTGCATAAAAGGGAGCATATGCGCAGACCCACCTTGGAGACGCGAAGGTTATACAACGCAGCAAATCATCGGCTAAAAAAGACCCTTCGTAAGGCTAAAAATAACCAGATCAATAACCTTTTCAAAAAAGTAGACGCTCAAGATCGTTACAGAATGCAAAAACTATGGCGCTTAACAAACACTTTAAAGAGGCAGCCACAACCAAACTGGCCATTGAAAATTCCCAGCAGTAGTGGTAGTAGAGAAGGCTATAGGTGGACAAAGAGTAGCGAGGAGAAAGCTGAAGCTTTTGTTTCACATTTAGAAGAAAGATTCACACCAAAACTCATAAACTCTGACGAATTTAGAAATAGCGTAGTTATGGAGTGTAATGAAATAGCGCAGCTCAAACGCTTAACAACTAAACCTGCCTGGCTTCAGAGGCAACAATGTGGGCGGGAATACGATGTAAATAGACTCCCGTTCAGGCCTATTTCCCCCAATGAAGTTATGATGGAAATCAAATCTCTGCAAAACAAAAAGGCTCCTGGCATGGACCAAATAAACAACAGAATCATTAAAGCGCTACCTCAAAAGGTAATTATTCATTTGACAAATATTTACAATTGCATCTTGAGACATGGCCATTTCCCCAAACAATGGAAATGTGCTGCTATTACAATGATTAACGAGGGGGAACGTTGTGAGTTGCTGCGGACACCGCAACTCTACGGTTATACCCGATACTAAGTCAGTATGGCTCTCCTCCGGCAGACGCCGCTAATATTAAACGACACGACAAAGAGTGCGTGCGAGAGAGACAGAAAATCAGTCTGAGCGTGACGTCGGGCGCTGCGTAGCCACTGCAAATTGATTTGTTCCTTTTTTCTACAAAAATGATCTGATCTGATCCAGATTCAGCAATCTGATAGATATGGTCATTATCTATGATTCTGCGTTTTTAGTTTTCTCAAATCTGCAATATTGTGGATGCAACAGATTTTCGTCCTTTGTGTGGGCGGAAGAGGGTGGGGCGAAATTTTGAGGTATACGTTTTATTGTGAGATCTAACAGAAGTGCGGATACCAAATTTGGTTACTCTAGCTTTAATAGTCTCTGAGATTTGTGAATATCCCCATATTTGCATTCTTTGCGGGGGCGGAAGGGGGTGTGGCGAAATTTTGAAACAAACTCGTCTCGGTCCGATATATTAGGAGTGTGGATACCAAATTTGGTTGCTCTAGCTTTTATAGTCTCTGAGATCTGGCGCTAATGTTTTACTCTAAGCAAAGCCGCCTGAACAAATCAAATGAATCTGTTGATGTAGATTCACTTGATTTTGTGTGATTGTCAATATGACAATCGTATGCTGAAAATGTAAATTTGTATGCTACCGGTTCATGTACCAGTAACAAATGGTCGCCGCAATCGGTACTTGAACAAATTGGGCTTCGGAGATGTGAATACGTCAGAGTTTTCTTTCGTACTGATTTTATTTGGTAAAATGCAAGGTTTATATTCAATTTCTATGAGTATGATTGTTTACTTAGGATCTTAGTTATGTTTAATTAGCTCTGAGTATCATATTGCTAGGGAAATGTGTTATCTCTATTTAGGACTAAGCAATTACTACAAATCCAACAGTGGAATATTCCAAGGGTCATATTTATGACGGTCACAATGGTTATCATGCAGATGGTGTGAGATTTGACCACATGCAGGTCATCCAGAATGTGTTTTATGATAGTGCCTTAAATATCTTAACAGTGTATGTACACAAATGCATGCAGCTGTCCGTTGTATATTTATTTAGGTCAGTAGTGCATGTCACATATTTATATTTAGAGCATATTATCGTTTATTTCTTTAGGTGGCTGGGAAATCTTAACCTATTTATGGTTAGCTATTTGTCTAGGTCTAATCGTACGATTTTGTACTTTAGTTGAAATCGTACATCCTCCCGGCCGTTGAACATAGTGTGCTCAACTATCATCAATATTGATTGTGAACGGATGCCTTGGAGCGTTTTCTTCACTAGCTGATGAGCTAAGTGTATGTCTCTGCTGAGAAGGGAGTCTTGTTGTGTACCACCTTTTAACCAGATGAATCATTACAATGATCATGATGAAGAGCAGTGCAATGTAGATGGCAATATGATGATGATCAATGGTTTCAAGATTGTGTGGTAACTTGAAACTTTTAGGTGGTAGCAGATTCGTTTCCATTTGATACAGCTCCTCGTAGTTCAGCTTTTCATTGTTCCTTGAAACCTTCTTTGTAGAACGTTCAGTTGATGTTTCGTTGAGGTCACTATCTCCAAACCGAGCGTATGATAACTGCAGAGTAGTTTCCAATGTGCTCTGACTTGTGACAGTCATTAGCGAATTCCGAATGATGCATCCAGGTTCGGCGATCAATATTCCTGAGTGTTGTAGCTTAATATCCGAAATGCCATCTGCACATTCCGCTGATAGCTTTAATGATGACTTTGTTGCAAAAATCCATCGATTTCTTTTATGCATGCTCAACCATAAAAATGATTTTTTTGTGTTGACTAGCTGACATGATGAGTCCGTTTTGTTGTGAAACATTTGTAATTCACAACTTGTTTCGGCTGAGAACATTGTTTGTTTATTATAGCAAACAAAGTCATTGTTTGCTCTTTGATGACAGTTTTTGAATTCAGTCTCTGATAGTTCAACGAATTCGTCTCGGTGACTATTGATTGCCATATATGGTGTTTTTATTTCAAACATGCTTATCCCATTTTTATTTGGCACCGGAATCGCTGTCAATTTGTATATTTCCAGTTCGTTTACTGAGACTAATGGAAATGTAACCTTGATAATTGCATGATCCTCTATTATAGTGCCTTCTGCTTTCATCATCTGGTACACCATGAGCATATTGTCGGGAGTTACTGGAAGTGCTTGTCCTGGCCTTAAATGATCCCGTATCTGCTCCAGTTGTTCCTTAAGTTGTCGGGGGGATATTAGCATAGGGCTAATTGTATTGTGTCGGATATCTGTCAAGACATTGATGATCTCTGCTTGCATTCGTTGAAGATTTGCAGATAATAGAGTCAACTGAGTAGACAACGTAGTGTACCATTGAAAGGCGCTAAAATGATCAGCCCTTCCCTTTGACTCGGTGATGAAATCCTCAATTCGACTTAATCGTTTGGAATTTGAGATTTCATCCCGTTTTATCACATTGATTGTAGAGTCAATCAATGATGTTTGATTTTTAAGCAAGGTTAATAGGTGATCTTCGTTATCCTTAACCTTTGCTATAGTTTCCGACATTTCTCGGGCATATGTTGAATCTAATACGCCAAATAGACTGCTTGCGATGTTTCCAATGATGTCCAGCGGTGCCCTTTGCCTCCGTGTTCTTGCTATTAGTGTATTTTCAGCTTGCAGGTCCTCTTCTATATGTTTGACGTGCTGATACATACTGGTGCATGCGTCTACTAGTTGAAGTTGTGTGCATAGATGTCCAATTTTTGTAGTCCCCATGGTGAATGTGTTCATGTCTTTCCAATAGGGCTTTAAATTGTAATAGACAATGATGGTCCAATCAGTTGTCGCAAGTTGGCTGGTTCCTACTCTTTCAAAGTATATACCCGGTTTTGATCCAAGCTGGGTTATGTTGATTGACTGTGCCATCGCTAACGGTACCAGCAACAACATTACAAACATTGTCATGGTTAACGACAATTTATTCGGCTGTGTCCTTTTCCTAGGCTGTCTGTCCTCGGATGATTCTTCGTTTTCTGATGGATCATCTATCGGATGTTTATGTGTGGGTTCCTCTTCGTTGAATAGTGGAGCTACATGTTGGATCTCTCGTTTGAAAATCCCCTTTGCCGTTTTTACTTCCACCACTCGTACAAAATTGTCCTTGCCATGAAACAATCGAATGATTCTTCCTAGTGGCCATTGTAATACTGGTGTATTGTCTTCCTTTAGTATTACTAATGTTCCTTCCTTAATGTTAGCCGAAGACTTCCTCCACTTTTGACGCTGTTGCAACTGCTGAAGATATTCATTGGACCATTGTGTCCAGAATGAGTGCTTCAACTTTGACACTGCTTGCCATCGATTTCCTAGCGTCTTTGGCTGCTGGGATGGCTCTCTGTCAGCTTGTGCGGTTAACGGCTCTCCTATCAGGAAATGCCCTGGCGTTAGTGCTGTTACGTCGTTTGGGTTGTCAGATATCGGTGTTAATGGTCGAGAGTTTAGTATGGCCTCTATTTCGACTATAACCGTTTCTAACTCCTCATAAGTTAGATTTGCCGTCGTCACATTTTTTAAGAGGAGATGTTTGGCAGATTTTACTGCAGCTTCCCATAAGCCGCCGAAGTGTGGTGCGCGAGGAGGTATAAAGTTAAACTGTACCCCTTTGTTGTTGCACTCTTGTACAATATGTTCTTTTGCCTTTTCCGAGAATATGGCTTCTTCTAATTCTTGAAGTTTGTTCCTGGCTCCTACGAAATTCGTAGCATTGTCGCAATGGAGCACTTGACATTTTCCTCGACGAGAGATGAACCGCCGAAGTGCCGCTAAAAATGCTTCTGTGGTGAGATCACTGACAAGCTCCAGATGTACTGCTTTAGTCGCGAAACAACAAAATATAGCTATGTACGCTGTATTAGGCTTCTTTCCTCGAATTTTATAGTGGATTTTGAATGGTCCACAGTAGTCAACACCAGAATTGAGGAATGGCCGTGCTTGGGTGACTCGAAGAGGTGGCAGATTTCCCATGATTTGTTCTAGTAGTTTAGGCTTGGCTCTAGTGCATTTCACGCAGTTCTGCACAATACTTCTGGCCATGTTTTTTCCTTTGAGTATCCAGTACTGTTGTCGTGATGCTGTCAGCAATGCCTGTGGGCCGCAATGCATGTTTTCCTTGTGTATCTTACCAAGGATCAACTTCACAATTGGATCGTTGTAGGGCAGGAGCATTGGGTGTTTGGCGTCAAATGAAATGTTTGCCGCTTCCAGTCGACCACCTACTCGTAAGATTCCCTCCTGATCCATGAATGGTGTTAGAGAGTTAATCGAACTTCCCTTTTGTGTTTCCTTATGTTTTGTTAGGTGACGTATGTCTTCTTTGAAGTCATTCTGTTGTATGTAACGAATGACAATTTTCTGAGCTTCTTTCATCTCATTGACTTGGACAGTCTTGCTTGTGTGCGTTTTCTTTCCTCGAAAACGCATCATGTAAGCTACTATTCTCAATAGCTTGTTGTATGAGTTGTTGTGCTTTATTTTGTAGATTAGGTCATCCTCCTGAGAGATAGTCATAATTGATGACTGACCAATCTTTTGGGGATTTGCACTGATCAACTCCTCTTTTGTAGCCACAAATGGTGGTGGCCATGTAGATGTTGGGCCGTGTAAAAATAATGGTCCATAAAACCACATGCTATGTTTTATGAACTTCGTCGCCGTCATTCCTCTGGAGAGTACATCTGCTGCATTATTTTCGGATGAGACATGCCTCCACTGTCTTTGTATCGTCAATTCTTGAATCGTAGCTATTCTTGTAGCTACGAATTTGTCTCGGATGGATGACGAGCAGTTAATCCATGATAATACGATCCTTGAGTCAGACCAAAAGAAGGTTGATGCATCTTCCATTGATAACTCTTCCTTTACTTTTGCTGTCAATTGAGCACCTAACACCGCCGCTTTTAGTTCCAAACGGGGTAATGTTAATGCATTGATGGGCGCTAAATGTGATTTGGCACATAGCAATTGAATCGTTGCCCGCTTATCCTTATGTATTGCTCGGATATATACTGCAGCTCCAAATGCTTTCTCCGATGCGTCAACAAAGGTATGTATCTCCGATGATATCGGAATTTGTCCTTGGAATATATGACGTGGTACTTGTATGGAGTTTAATAATTTTAACTCCTCCCTGTACCTTTTCCATTCCTCCTGGAGATGAACTGGAAGCGCTTCTTTGTAGTCAAAACCTTCCTTTGTGAGATGCTGCATAAAGATTTTTGCTTTCATCACAACAGGTGAAAACAATCCAAGCGGATCGAAGATCCTAAAAATTTCGGATACGACATCTCTTCTGGATATTGTTTCCTTAGTGGCAATCTCCGTTTTTCCACAGAAATGGTCGGATTTAGGCATCCACGTTATTCCCAGGGTCTTCACGCTGCAGTCTTCATAAGTGGTATCCTCCAGTTGTACATTTGGAATCATGTCTTCCTTCGGAATGTTCTGTAGTATGTGCACGTTGTTTGTGCACCATTTTCTCAGCTTAAATCCAGAATTTTGTAGGAGTTGGTTAAGTTCCTTCTGTTTCTGGAGGGCCTCTGGTATGGAATCTGCTCCTGTTAAGCAATCATCCACATAGAAATCCTTTTCTAGTGCATCAGCTCCAGCCGGGTATTCTCTCTTGCCCTTTTGAGCAAGATATTGTAGGCATTTTGTGGCTAAATATGGAGCTGCCTTAGTTCCGTATGTTACAGTTTTGAGTCTGTAATATCTCAGATCTTCTGATGGATCATTTCGCCATACAATTGTTTGATAGTACTGGTCCTCAGGATTGACCCAGATCTGACGATACATTTTTTCGATGTCTGCCGTAAATACATATTTGTGCATCCGGAAACGAAGCAATATTGAAAATATCGAACTTTGCACAGTCGGACCTTTATGCATCAAATCGTTGAGTGATTTGCCGGACGACGTAACAGCAGAAGCATCAAAGACAACTCTCAATTTTGTTGTAGAGCTGTCAGGTTTCATCACACAGTGATGTGGAATAAAATAACGTGATCGTGCTATTTCATTAGTGTGCATTTCCTTCATATGCCCAAGTGCCTCATATTCTTTCATGAATTGCACATAGCTTGCCTTGGTTTCCGGATCTCGTGACAGTCGTTTTTCCAGGCAAAAAAGTCGACGTGTAGCCAAATCACGGCTCTCCCCTAGGGAAGAAGCATCTTCCAAAAATGGGAGTCTGACAATGAATTTCTTGTCACATGCCATTTGAATATTTTGAACAAAATATTGCTCACATCGCTTCTCTAGAGGGGATAAGCATGGTGTGTTGCTCGGGAATGAATCCAATTCCCAAAACTTGGAGATTTGCTGATCCACCTTGTCCTCCTCAGTCAAAACTGCACACGTGCTTTGGCTCTTTGACTCCTGTCTTAGCTTGCCAGCCACTATCCAGCCTAGTTTCGTTTCCTGTAGCCTGGGCAATCCTTTTCCAATTGATACATGCTTGTCTTGCATGATTTCGAAGTAATGTTCTGCTCCCAATAGTATGTCTATTCTTCCAGTCTTGTCAAAGTTGGGATCCGCCAAAGTGATATTTTTCGGAAACTTCCAACGAGACGTATCAATTGACTGTGCTGGTTGATCTGCCACTATGTGTGTCAATACTTTTGCTTCTAGTCTTGTATTAAACTTGTTATCTTGTGAAGTAAGCATAACATTGACTCTTGCTTTTGACGTTTGTGTTCGTCCGCCAATTCCATTTATTTGTAGTTCTGATTTTGTGACTTTCAGATCTAATATTTTCAATGTTTTGACTACTATTTGCTGATGCTGCAGTTTTGGCTTCAGACTTGATTTCCAAATGTAGTAGAGTGTTGTGTCCTTTATTGCACTTAACACAATCTCTTCTTTGGCAATTCTTTGCAGTGTGATCGCGTTTGAAACATTTGACGCAAAGTTGGTTCTTTTGAACCCAATTTAACCTCTCTGCGACAGTTTTTTTTTAAAACTGCGTGCATTTGTAAATAGCGTGATTTGGCTTTTCACAAAAATAGCAGACATACTGACTTTCAGTTTCTGCTGAGGCACATGTGATGGGTTTCTTTGTTTTTTCCCATCCAATGGCTTCCAAGGTAAGGAACCTTTGTTCGAGAAATTTCATTAATTCGCTCAAAGGCTGTAATTTCTTTGTACTTTGTATGGATTGTTCATACAAAGTGTGAGTCTGACGATCTAATTTTTTTGTCAAAACACATAGAAGAATCGGATCCCATCCAGCTGTCTCTATATTTATGTTATTGAGTGCTGATAATGTTTCCTTTACATTATCGTGCAAAGCCTTAATGGACTTTGCATCATTGGAAGTGCTTGGTTGATCCAATAATCTTTGAATTAATGCGTTACTAAGCACTCTTTTGTTGCTGAAACGCTCTTGAAGCATATTCCATGCCGTTGTGTAATTATTTTCTGTTAGCGAAAGGTGGCGTATTAAATTTTCCGCTTCTCCCGTAACATTGGTTTTTAAATACCACAGCTTCTGAATGACGGGTACCGATGCTTCATGAATCATTTGCTTAAAAATGTCATGAAATTGTTGCCATTTTAAGTAGTCACCATCAAATTTATGGATAGCAACCTTAGGCAGGGGTAATGTATTATGCATATGTGGAGCAGCGATAATTTGTTGAACAGCGTCTGCTTCAGTCATTGTTTGGACTGTTAATACTGCATCTTCAGCTGCATTTTTTATAAATTTTAACGTGGATCGCTCTAATCTCATCCCAATATTTGATTATTATTGGTTTGAAGTCCTTTCGCGTCTCATTCGTCATTCTGTTCATGATGCGCTCTAGACTTTCAAGCAGCACCTTTTGTTCTCGGATCATGGGCTCCATTTCAGGCTCACTCTCCATAGATGTAATGGATCCTGTATCTATATCCATTTCTAGTGCAGCTAACTGCTTTTTAAATTCGTCTTTATATCTGACGACCAACTCTTTTGTGTGTTTGAAATATTCGTTAGAGAAATAACTGTGCTCAATTTTTGAGTTTTGAGTTATTTTTTTGATATTACATTCCTCCATTGAAAATGCGTCCCAGAGCTTTGATATGTTCTCAATGCGGGATTTAAAATATTCTGGTTTCTGCTTCCTTTCAGCAGAATCCTATTTATAATTTCGTACCAGGCTCTGAATCTCTTCGCCTGTGGCAAGCTGCCTGTCTAGCATAACATTAATGCTTGATGATGCCATTTTATTTTATTTATTTTAATACTTTGACCCGATGGAGGTAATTTGTTTGTCACTATGACTGGTTGTGCCTCTACTCACAACCACGAAGATGGTCAAAGTATCTCAATAAATATTTATGACACTGGAATTCTTATTTCCAATTCAACCTTAGTCGCCAAGTTGACTGTGATGGTTGAGTTAGATCCAAATAACTCCAATTACGGTTTCCTTCACCGAAGGTTTTAAATCACAACTGTGAGTGTTGTTGTATGTATGTAAATTGGTCGCCAAGTTGACCAATTATGTAGGATTTTCCAACTAAATCCAAGTTCCAAATCGGGAACAAAAATCCAGATGAACGGTTAAGTGTCCAAAAGTCGGGGGTCACCAAATGAACAAATCAAATGAATCTGTTGATGTAGATTCACTTGATTTTGTGTGATTGTCAATATGACAATCGTATGCTGAAAATGTAAATTTGTATGCTACCGGTTCATGTACCAGTAACAAATGGTCGCCGCAATCGGTACTTGAACAAATTGGGCTTCGGAGATGTGAATACATCAGAGTTTTCTTTCGTACTGATTTTATTTGGTAAAATGCAAGGTTTATATACAATTTCTATGAGTATGATTGTTTACTTAGGATCTTAGGTATGTTTAATTAGCTCTGAGTATCATATTGCTAGGGAAATGTGTTATCTCTATTTAGGACTAAGCAATTACTACAAATCCAACAGTGGAATATTCCAAGGGTCATATTTATGACGGTCACAATGGTTATCATGCAGATGGTGTGAGATTTGACCACATGCAGGTCATCCAGAATGTGTTTTATGATAGTGCCGTAAATATCTTAACAGTGTATGTACACAAATGCATGCAGCTGTCCGTTGTATATTTATTTAGGTCAGTAGTGCATGTCACATATTTATATTTAGAGCATATTATCGTTTATTTCCTTAGGTGGCTGGGAAATCTTAACCTATTTATGGTTAGCTATTTGTCTAGGTCTAATCGTACGATTTTGTACTTTAGTTGAAATCGTACACCGCCTATGCTACGTGTGTGTTAGAGAGAGACAGGGTGAGAAAAAATGAAATTGTTTTCTTGATGCTGGCTATAATAATAATACGATCCAATTCAAATTCTGCAGTCTAAAAGATATGGTCATTCTCTACGATTCTGCGTTTTTGGTTTTCTCGTATCTTTAAAATTGTGGATGCCACAGATTTTCGCCCTTTGTGGGGGCGGAAGTGGGCGGGGCAAAGTTTTGAAATATTTTTGTAGCAGTGACATATCACAGAAGTTTGGATCCAAAACATCGTTGCTCTGGCTCCTATAGTCTTTGAGCATTAGGCGCTGAAGGGGACGGACAGACGGACGGACGGACAGACGGACAGACAGACATGGCTCAATCGACTCGGCTATTGATGCTGATCAAGAATATATATAGTTTATGGGGTCGGAAACGATTCCTTCTGGACGTTACACACATCCACTTTTACCACAAATCTAATATACCGCAATACTCATTTTGAGTATCGGGTATAATTAGCTGAGGGTCACTGTGGCCAATCAGTCCTATTTTACTCGCTGCGGTGTCCGCAGCAACTCACAACGTTCCCCCTCGTTTTATTTGTTTTCGCAGTTTTAACATTTTAACGCATTTACAAATATTTCTAAAAGCTGTTATTTTAACAGCTGACATTTTACATAATGTTACAGAGAAATAAGGCAGTTTACATTACAAACGAGGGGGAACGTTGTGAGTTGCTGCGGACACCGCAACTCTACGGTTATACCCGATACTAAGTCAGTAGGGCTCTCCTCCGGCAGACGCCGCTAATATTAACGACACGACAAAGAGTGCGTGCGAGAGAGACAGAAAATCAGTCTGAGCGTGACGTCGGGCGCTGCGTAGCCAATGCAAATTGATTTGTTCCTTTTGGCTATAAAAATGATCTGATCTGATCCAGATTCAGCAATCTAATAGATATGGTCATTATCTATGATTCTGCGTTTTTAGTTTTCTCAAATCTGCAATATTGTGGGTGCAACAGATTTTCGTCTTTTGTGGGGGCGGATGGGGGTGGGGCGAAATTCTGAGATATACGTTTTATAGTGACATCTTAAAGGAGTGTGTGCACCAAATTTGGTTACTCTAGCCTTAATAGTCTCTGAGATTTGTGGTTGCCTCAGATTTTCGTCCTTTGCGGGGCCGGAAGGGGGTGTGGCGAAATTTGGACAGGAAACGGTCAAGGTCCGATATCACAGGAGTGTGGATACCAAATTTGGTTGCTCTGGCTTTTATAGGTTCTGAGATCCTTGAACTCATATTTTGCAATTGGCAAAACCGACCATGAAACCTGTGTGTTAGAGTGAGACAGAGCGAGAAAGAGTGATATTGTTTTCGTGATTCTGGCTGTAATAATTATACGATCTGGTTCGGATTTTGCACTCTAGAAGATATAGTCATCTTCTACGATTCTGCGTTTTTAGTTTTCTCGTATCGTCGAAATTGTGGATGCCACAGATTTTCGCCCTTTGTGGGGGCGGAAGTGGGCGGGGCAAAGTTTTGAAATATTTTTGGAGCAGTGAAATATCACAGAAGTCTGGATCCAAAACATCGTTGCTCTAGCTCTTATAGTCTTTGAGCATTAGGCGCTGAAGTGGACGGACAGACGGACAGACGGACGGACGGACAGACAGACATGGCTCAATCGACTCGGCTATTGATGCTGATCAAGAATATATATACTTTATGGGTTCGGAAACGATTCCTTCTGGACGTTACACACATACACTTTTACCACAAATCTAATATACCCCAATACTCATTTTGAGTATCGGGTATAATAATTTAGCTCATACCACTACTGCTACTACAGGCGCCCAGTACAACAGCTCTCTCAAAATCGTTTATTGGAACGCCTGTGGTCTAAAAAACAAAATTTTGGAGTTAGAACTATTTATGCAGCGTAATAACGTGGACATAATGATGGTTATTGAAACCCGCATAACCACAAATGACCCTACTACCACAATAACAGACAATCTAACCATAAAAGACTACGTACTGTATACTGCCTCACACCCTTCCTCCAGAAGGAAAGGTGGAGTAGCCATTTATGTCAAAAGTGGTCTCAAGCACATTGCACTTGAACCAATTACAGAAAATTTCTTGCAGTGTGCTCCCATCGCATTAACCACTAACAATAATGAGGTCATTGCTCTAGCGCCAATATATTGCCCGCCAACTATCAACTGGACGGAGCAGCACTTCAAAAGGTTATTCAAGTACATGAGCGAACTCTGTTATGGCTCCAAATTTATAGTTTGCGGGGACTGGAATGCTAAGCACCCATGGTGGGGAAATGTGCGATCCTGTAAAAGAGGCAGAGTTTTAATGAACACGATCCATGCAAACACCTGCTTAAATGTGTTGGCCACTGGGGGAGCCACACACTACCCATTTGATCAAAGAAAAAGGCCCTCCGCTATCGATCTGGCAGTATATGCTGGCATAAACTATGACAGAATTCACACCTATTCAGCAGTTGACCTGCAATCAGACCATCTTCCTATCTTCATTAACCTGGGCATCAATGGCTCAACGACAGTCCCGGTAACAAATCGCCGACTTCTACCAAGCAAAGCAAATGTCAAAAAATTCCAAGATTTCCTATCGCAGCGTATCAATCTCAACATGGAAATAAACTCAGGAGAAGACATTGAGGATGCGATCGACATTCTAAATCAAAACATCTACAATGCAGCGGCGGCTGCAACTTCGCTAATAAATCTGCGTTCTCACCCACGCACAGGGCAACTGCCACTAGATAGGAAAACACAGAAACTATTAAGGCTCAAATGGCTGCATAAAAGGGAGCATATGCGCAGACCCACCTTGGAGACGCGAAGGTTATACAACGCAGCAAATCATCGGCTAAAAAAGACCCTTCGTAAGGCTAAAAATAACCAGATCAATAACCTTTTCAAAAAAGTAGACGCTCAAGATCGTTACAGAATGCAAAAACTATGGCGCTTAACAAACACTTTAAAGAGGCAGCCACAACCAAACTGGCCATTGAAAATTCCCAGCAGTAGTGGTAGTAGAGAAGGCTATAGGTGGACAAAGAGTAGCGAGGAGAAAGCTGAAGCTTTTGTTTCACATTTAGAAGAAAGATTCACACCAAAACTCATAAACTCTGACGAATTTAGAAATAGCGTAGTTATGGAGTGTAATGAAATAGCGCAGCTCAAACGCTTAACAACTAAACCTGCCTGGCTTCAGAGGCAACAATGTGGGCGGGAATACGATGTAAATAGACTCCCGTTCAGGCCTATTTCCCCCAATGAAGTTATGATGGAAATCAAATCTCTGCAAAACAAAAAGGCTCCTGGCATGGACCAAATAAACAACAGAATCATTAAAGCGCTACCTCAAAAGGTAATTATTCATTTGACAAATATTTACAATTGCATCTTGAGACATGGCCATTTCCCCAAACAATGGAAATGTGCTGCTATTACAATGATTAACGAGGGGGAACGTTGTGAGTTGCTGCGGACACCGCAACTCTACGGTTATACCCGATACTAAGTCAGTATGGCTCTCCTCCGGCAGACGCCGCTAATATTAAACGACACGACAAAGAGTGCGTGCGAGAGAGACAGAAAATCAGTCTGAGCGTGACGTCGGGCGCTGCGTAGCCACTGCAAATTGATTTGTTCCTTTTTTCTACAAAAATGATCTGATCTGATCCAGATTCAGCAATCTGATAGATATGGTCATTATCTATGATTCTGCGTTTTTAGTTTTCTCAAATCTGCAATATTGTGGATGCAACAGATTTTCGTCCTTTGTGTGGGCGGAAGAGGGTGGGGCGAAATTTTGAGGTATACGTTTTATTGTGAGATCTAACAGAAGTGCGGATACCAAATTTGGTTACTCTAGCTTTAATAGTCTCTGAGATTTGTGAATATCCCCATATTTGCATTCTTTGCGGGGGCGGAAGGGGGTGTGGCGAAATTTTGAAACAAACTCGTCTCGGTCCGATATATTAGGAGTGTGGATACCAAATTTGGTTGCTCTAGCTTTTATAGTCTCTGAGATCTGGCGCTAATATTTTACTCTAAGCAAAGCCGCCTATGCTACGTGTGTGTTAGAGAGAGACAGGGCGAGAAAAAATGAAATTGTTTTCTTGATGCTGGCTATAATAATAATACGATCCAATTCAGATTCCGCAGTCTAAAAGATATGGTCATTCTCTACGATTCTGCGATTTTGGTTTTCTCGTATCTTTAAAATTGTGGATGCCACAGATTTTCGCCCTTTGTGGGGGCGCAAGTGGGCGGGGCAAAGTTTTGAAATATTTTTGGAGCAGTGACATATCACAGAAGTCTGGATCCAAAACATCGTTGCTCTAGCTCTTATAGTCTTTGAGCATTAGGCGCTGAAGGAGACGGACAGACGGAGCATATGCGCAGACCCACCTTGGAGACGCGAAGGTTATACAACGCAGCAAATCATCGGCTAAAAAAGGCCCTTCGTAAGGCTAAAAATAACCAGATCAATAACCTTTTCAAAAAAGTTGACGCTCAAGATCGTTACAGAATGCAAAAACTATGGCGCTTAACAAACACTTTAAAGAGGCAGCCACAACCAAACTGGCCATTGAAAATTCCCAGCAGTAGTGGTAGTAGAGAAGGCTATAGGTGGACAAAGAGTAGCGAGGAGAAAGCTGAAGCTTTTGTTTCACATTTAGAAGAAAGATTCACACCAAAACTCATAAACTCTGACGAATTTAGAAATAGCGTAGTTATGGAGTGTAATGAAATAGCGCAGCTCAAACGCTTAACATATAAACCTGCCTGGCTTCAGAGGCAACAATTTGGGCGGGAATACGATGTAAATAGACTCCCGTTCAGGCCTATTTCCCCAATGAAGTTATGATGGAAATCAAATCTCTGCAAAACAAAAAGGCTCCTGGCATGGACCAAATAAACAACAGAATCATTAAAGCGCTACCTCAAAAGGTAATTATTCATTTGACAAATATTTACAATTGCATCTTGAGACATGGCCATTTCCCCAAACAATGGAAATGTGCTGCTATTACAATGATTAAAAAACCGAGCAAAAATGCAAATGAAGTTGGCTCTTATCGACCGATTAGCCTTTCGGCTGGCTTCTCTAAAATCTTTGAAACCTTGCTCATAAAAAGATTGTTTGAATGCGAAGACTTTGAGAAGGCCATTCCCTCTCATCAGTTTCGATTCAGGAGAGAGCACAGCACGGAGCAACAACTGGCACGCGTTACACAGTACATTCTTGATGCATATGAGAAACAGTTATTTTGTTCTGCTGTATTTATCGACGTGAGCGAAGCCTTTGACCGAGTTTGGCATAATGGTCTACTACTTAAGCTAGCGAAGCTACTCCCGTTTACATATTACAACGTTTTAAAAAGTTACTTAGCAGATAGAACATTTATTGTAAACGGAAACAATGGAATACGCTCGAGACCTGGAAGGATTTGCGCAGGAGTGCCCCAGGGTAGCGTCCTCGGCCCTGTACTCTACACAGTCTTCACGTCGGATATGCCGCTACCGCACCTGTCAGAACAAAATGAAAGAATTGAGTCGAATATATACAACAACATGATGCTTTCTACTTACGCAGATGACACAATCAACCTATGTGCTAAAAAAGAAGCCAGTACAGCGGTTAGAACAAATCAGTGCAATCTTTAACTCTTCACTGCCTGGGCTTCCAAATGGTGCATCAGCCTTAATACCAGCAAAACGGTCCATGTCCTCTACACAAGGCGATCGATTGCAAATGGCATAGGTGAGCTATCGCCAAAAATGTACAACGAAGCAATCAAAAGTAAGCCAAGGCATCGCTATCTTAAAAATGTGGATGCCACAGATTTTCGTCCTTTGTGGGAGCGGAAGTGGGCGGGGCAAAATTTTGAAATAATTTTGTAGCAGTGACATATCACAGAAGTCTGGATCCAAAACATCGTTGCTCTAGCTCTTATAGTCTTTGAGCACTAGGCGCTGAAGGGGACGGACAGACGGACAGACGGACGGACGGACAGACAGACAGGGCTCAATCGACTCGGCTATTGATGCTGATCAATAATATATATACTTTATAGGGTCGGAAACGATTCCTTCTGGACGTTACACACATCCACTTTTACCACAAATCTAATATACCCCAATACTCATTTTGAGTATCGGGTATAAAAAACTCGTGGGCATCAACAACAGCAGCGAGAGTCACAGAAGCACGCCCCCCAACCACAGCTATACCAGCAGCCTGGGGCCCCATATGTGAATGACCAGCTAATGCAGGTAGTGCACCAAAATCTTCTCCTTGTAAGTGAAATGTGCAAAAAAATGGATGCCCTTATAGATCAATTGCATACTTTTATTATCTCTAATAAAGGACAAACTATTCCCACCGCTAATGACATTGTAAATGAATAATTACGCCGAAATACCGTATAGTACAAACACTACTTCGGCCAACAATACAGCCAATCCTCTAGCTACTACCACCATAAATGTAAATACAAATAATTTAGCTAATACCACTACTGCTACTACAGGCGCCCAGTACAACAGCTCTCTCAAAATCGTTTATTGGAACGCCTGTGGTCTAAAAAACAAAATTTTGGAGTTAGAACTATTTATGCAGCGTAATAACGTGGACATAATGATGGTTATTGAAACCCGCATAACCACAAATGACCCTACTACCACAATAACAGACAATCTAACCATAAAAGACTACGTACTGTATACTGCCTCACACCCTTCCTCCAGAAGGAAAGGTGGAGTAGCCATTTATGTCAAAAGTGGTCTCAAGCACATTGCACTTGAACCAATTACAGAAAATTTCTTGCAGTGTGCTCCCATCGCATTAACCACTAACAATAATGAGGTCATTGCTCTAGCGCCAATATATTGCCCGCCAACTATCAACTGGACGGAGCAGCACTTCAAAAGGTTATTCAAGTACATGAGCGAACTCTGTTATGGCTCCAAATTTATAGTTTGCGGGGACTGGAACGCTAAGCACCCATGGTGGGGAAATGTGCGATCCTGTAAAAGAGGCAGAGTTTTAATGAACACGATCCATGCAAACACCTGCTTAAATGTGTTGGCCACTGGGGGAGCCACACACTACCCATTTGATCAAAGAAAAAGGCCCTCCGCTATCGATCTGGCAGTATATGCTGGCATAAACTATGACAGAATTCACACCTATTCAGCAGTTGACCTGCAATCAGACCATCTTCCTATCTTCATTAACCTGGGCATCAATGGCTCAACGACAGTCCCGGTAACAAATCGCCGACTTAGCAAAGCAAATGTCAAAAAATTCCAAAATTTCCTATCGCAGCGTATCAATCTCAACATGGAAATAAACTCAGGAGAAGACATTGAGGATGCGATCGACTTTCTAAATCAAAACATCTACAATGCAGCGGCGGCTGCAACTTCGCTAATAAATCTGCGTTCTCACCCACGCCCAGGGCAACTGCCACTAGATAGGAAAACACAGAAACTATTAAGGCTCAAATGGCAGCATAAAAGGGAGCATATGCGCAGAACCACCTTGGAGACGCGAAGGTTATAGAACGCAGCAAATCATCGGCTAAAAAAGGCCCTTCGTAAGGCTAAAAATAACCAGATCAATAACCTTTTCAAAAAAGTAGACGCTCAAGATCGTTACAGAATGCAAAAACTATGGCGCTTAACAAACACTTTAAAGAGGCAGCCAGAACCAAACTGGCCATTGAAAATTCCCAGCAGTAGTGGTAGTAGAGAAGGCTATAGGTGGACAAAGAGTAGCGAGGAGAAAGCTGAAGCTTTTGTTTCACATTTAGAAGAAAGATTCACACCAAAACTCATAAACTCTGACGAATTTAGAAATAGCGTAGTTATGGAATGTAATGAAATAGCGCAGCTCAAACGCTTAACAACTAAACCTGCCTGGCTTCAGAGGCAACAATTTGGGCGGGAATACGATGTAAATAGACTCCCGTTCAGGCCTATTTTCCCCAATGAAGTTATGATGGAAATCAAATCTCTGCAAAACAAAAAGGCTCCTGGCATGGACCAAATAAACAACAGAATCATTAAAGCGCTACCTCAAAAGGTACAAATATTTACAATTGCATCTTGAGACATGGCCATTTCCCCAAACAATGGAAATGTGCTGCTATTACAATGATTAAAAAACCGAGCAAAAATGCAAATGAAGTTGGCTCTTATCGACCGATTAGCCTTTTGGCTGGCTTCTCTAAAATCTTTGAAACCTTGCTCATAAAAAGATTGTTTGAATGCGAAGACTTTGAGAAGGCCATTCCCTCTCATCAGTTTGGATTCAGGAGAGAGCACAGCACGGAGCAACAACTGGCACGCGTTACACAGTACATTCTTGATGCATATGAGAAACAGTTATTTTGTTCTGCTGTATTTATCGACGTGAGCGAAGCCTTTGACCGAGTTTGGCATAATGGTCTACTACTTAAGCTAGCGAAGCTACTCCCGTTTACATATTACAACGTTTTAAAAAGTTACTTAGCAGATAGAACATTTATTGTAAACGGAAACAATGGAATACGCTCGAGACCTGGAAGGATTTGCGCAGGAGTGCCCCAGGGTAGCGTCCTCGGCCCTGTACTCTACACAGTCTTCACGTCGGATATGCCGCTACCGCACCTGTCAGAACAAAATGAAAGAATTGAGTCGAATATATACAACAACATGATGCTTTCTACTTACGCAGATGACACAGTCATCCTATGTGCTAAAAAAGAAGCCAGTACAGCGGTTAGAACAAATCAGTGCTATCTTGAACACTTCACTGCCTGGGCTTCCAAATGGTGCATCAGCCTTAATACCAGCAAAACGGTCCATGTCCTCTACACAAGGCGATCGATTGCAAATGGCATAGGTGAGCTATCGCCAAAAATGTACAACGAAGCAATCAAAAGTAAGCCAAGGCATCGCTATCTAGGCTTGATAATGGACAGGAAACTTGTGTTACATGCCCATACCACCCAGTTAGCAATTCGAGTGAGAGCAGCAGCCATGAGACTGAACTGGATCATTGGTCATCAGAGCCGGCTATCTAAAAGATGCAAAATGGTTATTTATAAACAATTAATCGCACCAATATGGCAATATGCCTTACCTGTATGGGGAGCATTGGTATGCGAATCACAATTTTGCAGGGTAGAAAGCGCACCAACTCCTACGGAAAATCGTGAAGGCTAGCAGGTACACAAGGAATCAAGTTATCCGAGATGCACACAACATTGACTCTGCAGAAGAAACCTTTGATAAAGCCAGCGGCAGGCTAGCAGCTTCACTATTTCGCCATCCAAATCTGGAAGCAAAATGACTCATCATGCAGCCATTCATTCCTCAAATGCTTGCCTGGCCAAGATACACAAAGCAGATGGAAACTCACTTTCGGCCTCTCCAACAACTCCTGCAGCAGGCAGCACAACAACAACTACTGCTGCCAACTTTAATCAGACACGAGCAGCTTGAAATTGAACAACAGCGCCAACTCCGGGAGTCCCAAGCCAAGGAAGCACTTGTCGAACGGAAACGCCTTGAACAAGAGCGTCGCATAGCCCTTGGTATCCCGCAGGAGAGACCCTCAATAATCTGGGTTAATTGTATGGCGCAATGCCTCAGGAGAGGAAAAATGAATCGATTAGAAATGGCACAGAAGATTCGTTTTGAACCCGAATACATACAAAGGCTCATAATGACTCCGCTTGAACCGCACGAATTCCCTCCGCCTACTCCAGAGCAGCTTCTCGAAGAGCAGATGAAGTCCCTGCAGCAGCAACTTGAGAAGGAGCTCGACGACGTGATGGACGCAACATTTGCCGCCGAAGAAAGCCGAGCCCGCACAAATCCGCACCAGGAAGCCTCATCTGTGTGTGTAGAAGCTGCACAACCAAAAGCTATGGCCACTCCAACACCTAAAAGAAGACAAAATATCATCAATGCCAATCTGGATGGCAATAATTCTGCTTACCTTTATTTACAGGCAAACATCACAGCTACTGACGGCCTCTTGGTGCATCCAAGGCAAATCTGGCGCTCAGCAGTCCATCCGCTGGCCTGCCATCCTGCTGTAATTCCTATGGCTGCCTGCAGCGAGCGGCCTCCCACGCCATCTTCTATAAGGGCCTCGCCTACTGCTGGGATTGCTCGGAATGACGTATCCGGAATGACTTTTTGGCAACTTCTCCGAATCCACTCCGCAGCCTGCAGCAGCCTATCTCTACTCCAAAACCTGAAAGAAGACGAAAAATCATCAATGCCAATCTGGATGGCAATAACTCTGCTTACTTCTATCTACAGGCAAACAGCACAGATACTGACGGCCTCCTGGTGAATCCACGGCGAAAGCGGAGGCGAGTAGTCCATCCGGTGGCCAGCTATCCTGCTGCGAATCCTCTGGCTGGGCGCAGCGAGCCGGCTGCAATGCTCCCTTCTGCACGGGCCTCGTCCATTGCCGGTGCACATTTCCGCCCCTGGAATCGCCTTTTGACTGGCTCGCCAAATCCGCACCGCAGTATATCCAGCATCCAACGAAGGCCTGTCCAACAGTTGCAACAGCCACTGGTGAATCTTCTTCTCATTGGCCTAATGCTGGATCCATGGCAGTTGCAGCAGTCTAATGACGACACGTGGCATTTACTCAGACCGCTCCCAGGTCACTTTCTGAAATTTCACCGCCGTCCAGTGCGCCAATGGTGGAAAGGCGCACACCGAAAGACACGCCCTCTGGAAGCATATAAGCGAAGCAATTTATAACAATCAAATACTTACTCACTTACGGTGCGGCTTTATACTTCCCCTGAGACTGCAGCAGCCTGATGAAATCACCGGGTCCGGTCACCGGTGTTTTGACACCTGCTCAAGCCAACTTCTACAGACCCAATTCCATCCAGTGAGCTGATGATAGAGGTTCATACCTATATATACGTCCGCTGTAATTAAATGGGCAAAAAATTATAATTAATACAGCTTATATTTGTTAAATTTATAATTTTATTACTTACAATGCAATTTCCAAATGTAAACAAACGCACGTCGTTGCCAGAGAGTGTTGATTTTTTGTAATGTAAAGTGCCTTATTTCTCTGTAACATTATGTAAAATGTCCCAACCATGTTAAGTGTAGTGGTTCAGCTGTTAAAATAACAGCTTTTAGAAATATTTGTAAATGCGTTAAAATGTAAAAACTGCGAAAACAAATAAAATTAGCTGAGGGTCACTGTGGCCAATCAGTCCTATTGTGCTCGCGCCGTCGACACACAACCCTAAAAAATCGACAGAGCTGCCCCACCAGCAGATGCCACGACAAATAGACCAAACTTTTGCTGCTAATTTGACGACATTCTTGGAATATATTGACGACGCTCCTGACAATTCACCGCACAGGTCCAGAGCAGCCACTGAAACAAACCAAAAATGACGTCAATTCGCATACCAACAAAATATGGACAAAACTCAAAATAATCACACGTACCTGCCACGCCTCCGACAGATCTGCCCCTCCAGCAGCTGCCCCGTCATCAACACCAAACACCTGATGCCAATTGGACGACATTTTAGGATTTATTGACGACGCTCCTGATAATCGACCGCACAGGTCCAGAGCAGCCACTGTAAACAAACCAAAATGACGTCAATATACACATCAACACAAAATGGTCAAATCACTCACAAAATATACGTACCTGACACGCCTCCGATAGATCTGCCTCTCCAGCAGTTACGACGTCAATTTCGAAATCCAATTCCTGCCAAATGGGCGAAATTTGAAGGCCCTATCGTCGTCGCCAACAACATCCAGGCTGCCGCTAAAAGAAAAAAAAAACATCAATTCACGCATCAACACAAAATAGCTAATACTTCTACTAATCACACTTACCTGTCAATACACTCACAGATCAGCCTCTCCAGTACCTGCCTCGCCACCAACCGCAACATTGTGTTGCAAGTTGGGCCCAATTTGGTCGCCCCTCCGATTACGCTGCCGTCAACCGATGGCCGTGACGTCACGCCATCATCACAAAACAGCAGCAGCAATTCAACGACGAGGCCAGCCAATACAGACGACTCTGGCCAGCGCTCCATCTCCATCCACATCGACAGTGCGGCCTGGGTGGCCGGACCAGCAGCCACTCGGATGCAGCCAATCCGCACTCATTTGCGGCCATCTCCACTGCAGCCATTTCC
The DNA here is from genome assembly GCF_003286085.1 of Drosophila persimilis. Taxonomy (NCBI): domain Eukaryota; kingdom Metazoa; phylum Arthropoda; class Insecta; order Diptera; family Drosophilidae; genus Drosophila; species Drosophila persimilis. The sequence continues at coordinate 52,579 of NW_020825476.1, forward strand.
ACTGGTCAGCGCACCCCGATTGGCCGGACCAGTGCCAATCCCCAGATCTCCAGGTAGAAGCAACGTGGGCGGCCGGACCAGAGTCGCTTGCCAAACACCATCACCATTCACGCCAACTCCTGGATCCTGCCTCTGCCAATTCTGATGCCGCAGATGCGTGATCTGCTGCATCACACACACGTGCACATCCAGCGCTGAGGCGGATGCGCCCTGTGCCATCCACACTGCTCCAGACGACGACGATCCTCCAGTACCTGAAATAGAAAATAAATAGAATTAAATTAGTCTATAAATGTCATTAATGTTGCAATTTTGTCCAAATACTCATCTCTTTGTGACCACCTGTTTGTATAAATGTACGTCAATTATTGCGAATGTCAAAATAGGGCTGCCAGACTGTAATACTGATAGAATGTAAACATGTCTCTAGATGTTAATGTAAGTTAATGTCAATTGCCCGCAAAAATTCGAAATCACATTATTGTTGTAATTTAAGCTTAAATGTAAATTGCCGATGTAATGGTAATAAGAAAAGCTGGAAATAAACTCCGCCAGTAGCAAAACTGGCGGGCGAGTGTGCGCAACGTAGGCGTGCACTTGCATCAAATTACCTCGAAAAAAAAGTGACTTGTGTTTTGTTGTTATTTGTGGAACTTTAAATGTTTTTAAATACATGTTTAAACCGGGAAAATAAACAATATGTGCCAAATAATTGCAAATAATGCAATATAATCATCTGTAATCGTGCCGTAATAGTGAAGCCAATAAACCTCATCTGGACCACGCAGCTAAAAGCTGCAATAAAGGAGGAAGGAAAAGCAAGCTACTGAGCAACTGGACCAGGCCACCAAATGAACGCACTTGCTCCAAAACTGACGACCAACAATATGGATGTTATGGACAACTCAGCAAGAGAATCATCAGCCGAAGCGGGTGGTGAGTGCGTTACTCAAATAAGTGCTACCGACATATCGACCAGGCCCATGGGAGGGAACGCCTCCGCAAATGCTTCCCTCTTTGAACCAATGTTCCACTCAGAGGGGGATGCGGATTTGGCAGAGTTGGAGACGGACTCGCCAGAGAGTACTCTGAGCTCCTTGGGAGCTACGGTGCTGGAGTTCGAGCGTCGATTCTTGGACAGGGGTCTATATGTTAAAAAATTCCCGCCAATCCCACCAAAAACTGACGCTAACATACAAGAACAACAACCGCCAGCAAAGACACTGACAAAGACGCAGACAAAAATAGCTCCCAGAAGCGAAAGCGCAACGGCTGCCAAAAATAGCGGCGCTTTCGCTCTAACCAAAGAGCATATAACTGCACACTATCAAAACAAAAACAAAAGTTATGCCCAGATGTTTTCGCGCCAAACCATCAGCGAAAACAAAAACAACCAAACAACTCACACAAGCATCATAGAGAGCGACGCTTGCGCTCTCTCGGCATCCGAACCCTCGGCGCAAAATCAAAACGAAGGCGCGTCACTTCAAGCCCCAAAGCGTTTGCCGCCAAACATGCACTCACACACTTATGACAAAAAGAGAGATGCTTGCTCTCTCCCGCCGAACCAATACACAAACACAAACACGACTAATAAACCAAACGAAGCTAGCCTGACCTACGCCAATACCAAAACAAACGAGGGGGAACGTTGTGAGTTGCTGCGGACACCGCAACTCTACAGTTATACCCGATACTAAGTCAGTATGGCTTTCCTCCGGCAGACGCCGCTAATATTAAACGACACGACAAAGAGTGCGTGCGAGAGAGACAGAAAATCAGTCTGAGCGTGATGTCACGCGCTGCGTAGCCACTGCAAATTGATTTGTTCCTTTTGGCTACAAAAATTATCTGATCTGATCCAGATTCAGCAATCTGATAGATATGGTCGTTATCTATGATTCCCCGTTTTTAGTTTTCTCGAATCTGCAATATTGTGGATGCAACAGATTTTCGTTCTTTGTGTGGGCGGAAGGGGGTGGGGCGAAATTTTGAGATACACGTTTTATAGTGAGATCTAAGAGAAGTGCGGATTCCAAATTTGGTTACTCTAGCGTTAATAGTCTTTGAGATTTGTGAATATCCCCAGATTTGCATCCTTTGCGGGGGCGGAAGGGGGTGTGGCGAAATTTTGAAACAAACTCGTCTCGGTCTGATATATTAGGAGTGTGGATACCAAATTTGGTTGCTCTAGCTTTTATAGTCTCTGAGATCTAGGCGCTAATGTTTTACTCTAAGCAAAGCCGCCTATGCTACGTGTGTGTTAGAGAGAGACAGGGCGAGAAAAAATGAAATTGTTTCCTTGATGCTGGCTATAATAGTAATACGATCCAATTCAGATTCTGCAGTCTAAAAGATATAGTCATCTTCTACGATTCTGCGTTTTTAGTTTTCTCGTATTGTCGAAATTGTGGATGCCACAGATTTTCGCCCTTTGTGGGGGCGGAAGTGGGCGGGGCAAAGTTTTGAAATATTTTTGTAGCAGTGACATATCACAGAAGTCTGGATCCAAAACATCGTTGCTCTAGCTCTTATAGTCTTTGAGCATTAGGCGCTGAAGGGGACGGACAGACGGACAGACGGACGGACGGACAGACGGACAGACGGACAGACAGACATGGCTCAATCGACTCGGCTATTGATGCTGATCAAGAATATATATACTTTATGGGGTCGGAAACGATTCCTTCTGGACGTTACACACATCCACTTTTACCACAAATCTAATATACCCCAATACTCATTTTGAGTATCGGGTATAAAAACAAACACATTGACTTATGCCGAAACTATAAACGGCATACAGCAAAACAATGACCAGCAACAGCAACAACGTTTGACGACAGCTAAAAGCACCAACACTGGCAGAAGCAGAAAATGCTTGCTGCCTACATTGACTCAGGCGGACGAGCATAATACACAGACAAGGCCTAATACCAGAATAAAGCTGGTAAAGGAATGGCTAAATAGCGTGCCCCCGCTATTGGACAATGAGATGCCCTCGCCCCTGCCCCTTACCCCTATAGCAAAGGCCAACTTGACTACAAATTCGTTTCGCTCGCCGCTCAAAAGAAGATGCGCGGCGATCGAAACGGATTCAGATGACGACGACTTTACCTGCCTGACACTAGACACGCCCATGTTTAAGAGTCAATTTGCGAAAAGACTGCATCACGAGACCCGGCAGATGGAGTCAGATGTTGGTCAAATATGCACACCGCCAAATAGTGAGGTTCCGGTTCCACCGAGTGAGGTTCAACATAGGGAGCCTCAAAGGGAGGAGTCTGAAAGTCAACAGATGGAGACGGACAACCATCAGCCGCAACATCAGCCAGACATCTGTAACAGATAACGAAGCAGGAGGCTAGGATCTGAAACGGTAGACGAGCAGATGGAGGGTATGATCGAGATCCATGCACGCGTTGCTGCCGGTCTCATGGTTAGTCGGGTAGAGTGGGGGTGGGGTAGGGAGAGATCGCGTCACGAGCTCGAGCATTAGGAGCAAAGACAATAAAAATAAGTTTCGCGTGAGTTACAGGTTCCAGAGAGGAGGTTAGGGTCCTTGCTATAGGTGCTGGAAACTGTTGAAGGGAAAAAGGGGTTCCCTTAAATGATGAATGCCAATTTGGAGGTGTTCTCTATGTGATCTAGTTATACACGTTTATTGCAGTTTTAAGATAGTCAGAGTGACAATTGTATTCCGGGTGGGATTCTAGAATTGACTGCCTGGTCAGTGGCGATCACTGACTTATGTATGCGGCTCTGCTGCTGGTTCTTCTGCGTCGCTGTCGGCGTAGCTGCAGTTGGGATTCCTAAGAAAATGCTGATGTTACATTTAAGGTCAGTTTGCTGATTCTTGGCTGGGGTCCATCCGGTTTATATTGTAGACAATGTTGGCTGTGTTGATGGTATATGCTTAGGCGGCATAAACATCGTGCTCGTGTCACTTGAGCTGTGGATGTTTATGCTGAGTTGAGTCGTGGTGGTTTAGCGGGGGGCATCTCGAGGGGTGCCGGGACGGTAACTCCTCCCCACCTGGACTGAAGTGAGGGCCAGAGGGAGGGTATGACGGTTGGCACGAACGAAGGTGTTTCCGCTGGGACGAATGATATTATCTTGGTCCTGTGGGTCCAACAGATGACTATCATTACGGCGGCGGCTGCCATAAGTATATAAGTAGCTATCCGGTGGTTTGTGTTTGAGTTTTTTATGTTAACTATTTCGTTTTGAGTGTTTAGGGAGTTTAGGTGAAGTTTGTGCAAGTTGATGTCATTTATAGAATTGTTAATCCTAATCTCTTCCAGTATTGGAATTACTAAGGTATTTTCCTCTGTGTAGTCAACGTCTTGATCATCGTACGTTAATTCGTTTATGTGTATTGAGCAATTTTTGAAGGTAATGATAGCTGATCCGTTTATCGTTCTTGGTGTGCTGCATGATGATGTGATTGTTGTATTTAATGTGTTGAACATTACGATGTACCGTCGTTCCACTTCTCTGATTGTTTGTTCGGTGCCTATATCTTTAGTGTTGCAGGTGGCAACCTGGTTATTGAAAATACCCTCTAGGCATTGTTGATTGATGTTATTTGGTGGTGTCGTATTATCTTCGCAGATGTAATTATGGTGTATTTTGGGGCATTTTATATCGAAGCTTTTTATGTGTCCAGAATGGTCGTGTATAATATACTTAGGTAAGATTAATAACATAGATTTATTTATCGGTAATGGAACAATGTGTAGGAATTCGTAATTATTTTTGTCGAATATTGGAATTTTAATTTTAAAGAACACAGTTGTATTGTTAATTTCTGTTTCTAGGGTCAATAGTCGATACAGGTGTTCTTCAGAGTTTACCATTATATTTTGTTTTTTTAACATGTGCTGTATAATTTCGGTTTCTTTATCGGTAAGTATGAATTTGGGTATTATTCCTAATTTGGTTAACAATATACTTTCGGCTATGTTGTTCACATGATTATACAGGATGTCTATATTGAAGTTAATTCTCGAAATATATTGTAGGAGGTGTATTTCGTTATGTTCGTCATTTAATGTTTTAAAAATATTGTTTTTGTAGTTTCTTATAAATACATTTATATTTTCCTGTTCCTCATTAATATGATTAGTAATATTTTTAAATCTAATCGTTATTTCATTATTTATAATATTTTGTTGATTAATGTTTTTTAATAAGTTTTTTTCGTTTTCTTTTATTTCGTTAAATTCGTTTGTAAAAGTTTCTTCGTCTTTGGCATCTAGGTTGCCTGTGACAACTTTGATGACGCTTCCGAGGCCATTTATAAGTCCTCTTTTGGATCTATTTTTTGGTAGTATTGCGTCTATTTTTTGTTGTAATTGCCTTAGTTTTGTTTTTACTGTACTTATGGTTTCGCCTGAAAACTTTGTATCCTTGAGTTAATTTAGTGTTACCTCGAATTGGTTTACATTGTTAATGAAATCTTGTAAATTTATTTTATGGATAAGATACTTATGAGAGATAATGTTTTTGGCGTTTCCGAGATTTATAATGGCAATTTTGTCATTTTGCGTCAGTTGTCGGATTTGAAATGGTTGTGCGTTAATTTGGTAGCATCTGTAAGATAATTGAATGTCTTTATTTTCTTATTATTTTTTTTTTATTTTTGATTTGTGTATCTTTTGATTTCTTGTAGTTGAGAGTGTTATCCCGCTATCTTTTAGAACTTGGTGTTTACTGAACCTAGGTGTTAGCTTATTTCTTCTGTTCTCCTTTCTAAAAACTATGTCGTCTGTCTCGAGGGGGATTGGGTCTTGTCTGTCCTCGTTTGCTTTTCTAATTCTAGTTTTCATATTGTTGTCGATTTCGTCCCTGATTTTCGGGTAAATCGTAGTCTGAAATTCGTTTAGTTGTTGTAAGTAGTCGTGCTCGTTATCGAAGTTCGTCTCCTTGTTGTATAAATGTGGTCTTCCGTAGAATATTTCGTATGGGGTGTGTTTGGTTGTCGAGTGGATAGCGTTATTATAGGTAATGAATGTTTCAGTTAGAATGTCGTCGTGGTCGCAACTTGTCTTTTCTTCTTTTTTTTTATTAGTTATAATGCGGTAGATTTCCGTTAAGGAAGAGTGCAGTCTCTCTACAGGGGAATTGCTTGAGGACTGTTGAAACGATGTGACATGTAGTTGGATGTTATATTGGCTACAAAAATCTTTGAACATTTTGCCTGCGAATTCGGGTCCCTGATCGCAGACGATCTTTTGTGGGATACCGAAGGAGCTAAGGAAATTTCTTATTGATCTTACTATATTTAGGCTATCTCTGGCTGGGATAGTATAGCCGGTTGCAAATTTGGAGAACTTGTCTATGATTGTCAAAATTGTTTTAGCATTGATCGTGTAGATGTCAATATGTAGGATTTGCATGGGTTTTTGGGGGGTTTCGGTATCCTGATAAACCAGCTTTTGCGGTTGCCTGTCGTACTTTAAGGTTTGACAGACGTCGCAGTCATTGATTATAGCAGAAATTATATTTTTTAATCTTGGTGAGTAGATTTTTCGTTTTAAATGGGCGACCGTTTCGTCTATTCCTCTGTGGTTGTTATCTCTATGGTATTTCTTGATTTCCTGTTCTAGTTGGTTTACTTCGGTAATGTCTTCTAGCATTGTAGTGCACCTGATTATTTTGTAGATCTTGTTGGGTAAAAAGTATTCTTTGAGGCTTTCTTCCACTATTTTGAAAATGGTATCTGAAGTAAATATGGCGTATGTTTTATTAGGTCTAAGGATTTTAGCTAGAGTTTGTGCTAATTTGTGTTTATCGAACTTGCTTTCAAGGATTATTCTTCTGATTTTATTTTTGAATGGGGTTGAGGTTATAATTTGTGATCTACTACCTATTTGAAAAATGATTTGCAGGTTGTGTCCGTTAATGGGTTTATCTGTTGTCGGGATATCGTTGGTCTGGTTGGTTTGATTATTCGTATTTACGTCTGCTGTTACGCGGCTGAGGGCGTCAGCTACGACGTTTTCCGACCCTTTCTTGTAAGAGATTTCGTAGTCGTATTCAAGTAGCTGTAACTTCCAACGGACTAATTTTGAATTTGGTTCCTTAAAGTTCATTAGCCATGTGAGAGGTCGGTGGTCAGTGATTATTCTGAATCTTTGACCGAATAGGTAGGGGCGGAAATATTTAGTTGCCCATATTATCGCGAGCATTTCCCTTTCAACTGTTGAGTAGTTACACTCTGTATCCGTTAGTGTTCGACTAGCGAATGAGATTGGTCTTTCGCTGTTAATTGGGCCTTGGGAGAGTACTGCTCCTATGGCGACGTTACTTGCGTCTGTTGTGAGTGTAAAAGTTTTTGAAAAGTCTGGGTATTCTAAAAGTGGGTCATTGCAGAGAAGTGTTTTGCATGTCTCGAATGCCTTAGTATAGTCCTGACTGATTTTAACAGGACTTTTGCCTTTCAGTTGCTGTGTTAGTGGCTTTGTAATGGTAGCAAAGTTTCTTATGAATTTTCTATAGTAACCCAGTAACCCTAAAAAGGATTTTATTTGTTTCCTAGTCTTTGGTATCGGGAATTCTTTTATGGCTTGAATCTTTTTGGGGTTAGGTTTGATTCCGTTTTCTGTTACTACGTGTCCTAGGTATTCTATTTCCTTCCTTAAGAATTCAGATTTAGTTGGTTGGAGTTTTAGGTTTGCCTTATGTAATTTCTCGAATACTGCTTGTAGGTGCGTAATATGTTCTTGGAGGGATGGGGAGAAAATTATTATATCGTCCAGGTATATGAGGCAACACTTGCCGTTTAGTTCGGCTAATATGTTGTCCATAACCCTTTGAAAGGTGGCGGGTGCGTTAGTTAGGCCGAATGGCATTCGAACGAATTCATAGTGTCCCTTAATGGTCGAAAAGGCTGTTTTATTGATATCCGTAGGGTGCATTTCTATCTGGTGGTATCCGCTGGCTAAGTCCAAGGCAGTGAAGTATTTTGCTCTGCCTATTCTGTCTAATACGTCATTGATGTTTGGCATAGGGTATTTATCTTTTATTGTCTTTTCGTTGAGTTTTCGGTAATCTATCACTAGTCTCCACTTTTTCTGGTTGGATTTGTCTGTTTTCTTGGAAACAAGGAATGTTGGTGAACTCCAGGGTGAGTAACTGTGTCTGATGATGTTTTGTTCTAGTAGCTTTTGGATTTGGTTGTCTATTTCTTGTCTTTCTTTTTGACTGTATCGAAATGGTTTGGTGTGAATAGGTATCTTGTCGGTTGTGTTTATTTTATGTTTTACTAAATTCGTAAAGGTTAGGGGCTCTCCTTCTGTATAGAACAGATTTGGGAATTTGGAGCAAAGTTTTCTTAACGCTTTTCTTTCCTCGTCGTTTAGATGCTCTGTTTGTATTATTGTTTCAGGGTTGGAGTAGTCGGGTGTTATCCCTCTATTTTCCTCCAGGGCTGTATTGACTTCTATATAATCGTGTTCGTTTTGTTCCACTACTATTAATTGTGAGTCTAGGCAGAATTTTTGTTCTGTACTTGAAAAATTGTTAACTTCTATATAGCTTAGATTGTTTTTGGCGGAGTATAATCCGCCTGAAATGAATAGATTTTCCGAAATTATGGTTGGTTCACACCAGAATGTACCGTTTTTAACATTGACGGGTACTTGTACAATCTTTCTCGATTCTTCTTCGATTATATGTAAGTTGGGAATAGCTTTAGTTTCTATCTCTATTGGAATGTTAGAACTCCTTGTTTGGAGTGATCGCTGTGGTATGTTGACTACGGCTTGGATTTGTTGTAGGATATCAATTCCAATGAGTCCGTCAAAATAAGGGTGGAATTTGAATAATAGCAATGTATATTGCGTGTTGTCGGAGAACTCTTGGAATAGTTCAAGATTGGTCTTTAACTGAAGTTGGTGCGAGTTGAGCACTGTTTTGATCACCACTGGTGTTTGGAGTTGTTGTTGTTTTTGTTTGGGGATGAAGCTGGGGTTAATAAACGAGGAGCTAGAGCCTGTGTCTATCAGAAATTTCAATGTTTTGTTTGGTTGTATTTTTACCATGATATATGGTAGTGTGGATCCTAAGTTCGTGTTGGTTAGGTACCCTGTTTGCTTGTCGAGGCTTCTGTGAGAAAATTTGGTTGGTCGTTGTAGTTGTGAAGTTCTAACTGTTGTTGCTCGACGGTATTTACTGAGCTCCTGGGTTGGTGGTTGTTTGCATTTCTATTATATTGTTCGTTTTTTTGCTTGTAGCTATTTTCTTTTGGCATGATGGCCAACGTGTTGGGGTTTCTTTTCTGTCTATATGCGTCCCTATCATGGTTATCTTGGTATCTTCGTTTATCGGTACGGTTCTCGTTGTACTGTCTGTTACTGTTATTATTGTAGCGTCTATTTATGTTGCGGTCCTTATTTCCCTGGTGGTGGTTTGTTTGTCTCTTATTATTTTCGTGAGTGAAGTAAATTTGTCTTTCCTTCAGTGCCCACTCCAAAGCCTCACGAAGATTAGCTGGTTTCATAGACCTGATGGCGGTTCCTAGTGGGCCGTTTATTCCGGATAGGAATGAGTTGAGACATATGTCCGCGAAAAGGTTTTTCTTTGTTCTAACCAACAGTGGTTCGGATTCTTTAGTTTCTGTTAGTCTGAATAAGGCTAACTTAATTTCACATACTTTATCGTACAGTTTTTGAAGAGGATAGTTTCCTTGGACTACGCTGTGAAGTTCGTACATCAAGGTTGGTTCGTCCCTCTTATCGGAACAACTGATGATGAGGGCATCTTTAATTTCATCCCAGTTAAGGGTGGCTCCTGCCTCGATAATAGCTTCGTTAGCTTTTCCTGTTATTTTGTTCCTAATTGCTCTTAGGAGCATCTGTCCGTACGGAGTTTGGTCTGTGCCCCTAATCAACAGAAGAATTTCCTCGACATTGGTGATAAATTCGCCTAAGGTCATTGAATCACCGCTATAGGTAGGCAAGAAACGGATAGCGTCCGGTATTTTTAGGGCCGTTATGACATCCGAGTTCATAGTGATTTCCCCTTGATTGGGGGGGGGTGAACCTGCCGAAGAGGTCATGGGGGTGATATCAGCTGGCCGTGCTAGGCTCTGTCCTTCCCTAATGTCTGGTGGGATAGCACTGCTCGTATTTCTACTTCTGGTATTTGGGATTAACTTCTTGATATTCGACATTTACTGAGACAGTTTTCTATTATCTTTTTAGTTTGTGCGCTTAATTTTACTTATTATTACTTAAGTATATATAGTGTGTGTGTGTGTGTGTGTGTGTGTGTTTGATGTGTGTAGGTTCTATAGGTTGTGTTGAGGCGTGAGTTGAACTTCCTGCTGTGGTGGGACGTGTGTTTCCTAGGTTTGAATCAATGTATGCTCATCTGTGGTAGGGAGATTATTGTTAGTAACCATTCGATAAAAGAATTCGGATTTATTTATTATCGTTTTTTTTTTGTTTTTTTTTTATTTTATTTGTATAATGTAAAATTTTTTTTTTTTTTTTTATGAAGAGTATGCAAAGGTTGTGGCGGTCGTTTTCCATAAGTCGCACTGAAGTATGGACACAACCGCGACACGATTGCCCCGAATGAGTTCGGTGGGGTGCTTTCGTTTGTTAAATCGCCCTGAGATATCAAACTGTTTGCACTCATTTGTTGTAAGAAAAATTATGTGAAGGGTATACAAAAGTTGTTCCGGCCGTTTTCCATAGGTCACACTGAAATATGGATACGACTATTACAAGCATGCCCCGTTTGGTTTCGGTATGTGCATTTTCGCTTGTATTGAATATTCACTTTTTTTATGTAGGGTATGCAGAAAGTTGTTGGAGCCGCTTTCTATAAGTCGCACTGAAATATAGACACAACCGCAACAGTTCTGCCCCATTCGTTTGTTAAATGCACTTTTGTTTGTTAAATCGCCCTGAGATAACAAACGTTTTGCACTTTTGTATTGAATCTTCACTTTTTTTATAGAAAGAGTATGCACAAGTTGCTGCGGATGCCTCCATAAGTCGCACTGAAATATAGACACAACCACAACAAGTTTGCTCGGCCCGAGTTCGCTCGATCTTCAGTCGGGCCGCAACCTGCTTCGGTCGAGACATGTTGGCTTGGATTTGTTTGAATCGAACACACACGTCCGAACCGTGATTCGCGCTGAATTTTGGATCGAACCGTGGTGTGTTCGACTCACTGTGTTGGCCGATTTGGTTTTTATACCCGATACTCAAAATGAGTATTGGGGTATATTAGATTTGTGGTAAAAGTGGATGTGTGTAACGTCCAGAAGGAATCGTTTCCGACCCTATAAAGTATATATATTCTTGATCAGCATCAATAGCCGAGTCGATTGAGCCCTGTCTGTCTGTCCGTCCGTCCGTCTGTCCGTCTGTCCGTCCCCTTCAGCGCCTAATGCTCAAAGACTATAAGAGCTAGAACAACGATGTTTTGGATCCAGACTTCTGTGATATGTCACTGCTCCAAAAATATTTCAAAACTTTGCCCCGCCCACTTCCGCCCCCACAAAGGACGAAAATCTGTTGCATCCACAATATTGCAGATTTGAGAAAACTAAAAACGCAGAATCATAGATAATGACCATATCTATTAGAGTGCTGAATCTGGATCAGATCAGATAATTTTTATAGCCAAAAGGAACAAATCAATTTGCAGTGGCTACGCAGCGCCCGACGTCACGCTCAGACTGATTTTCTGTCTCTCTCGCACGCACTCTTTGTCGTGTCGTTAAATATTAGCGGCGTCTGCCGGAGGAGAGCCATACTGACTTAGTATCGGGTATAACTCTAGAGTTGCGGTGTCCGCAGCAACTCACAACGTTCCCCCTCGTTTGTTTTTTGTATGTTGCGTCCGCCTCGGCCTCGCACTGAATCCCGAATCGAACCGCAACTTGGGCATGGATACACTTGTATGTGTATGCAACTACGTATATGTACTACGTGTTTTTGGTGTTTCTTTTTTATACCCGATACTCAAAATGAGTATTGGGGTATATTAGATTTGTGGTAAAAGTGGATGTGTGTAACGTCCAGAAGGAATCGTTTCCGACCCTATAAAGTATATATATTCTTGATCAGCATCAATAGCCGAGTCGATTGAGCCCTGTCTGTCTGTCCGTCCGTCCGTCTGTCCGTCTGTCCGTCCCCTTCAGCGCCTAATGCTCAAAGACTATAAGAGCTAGAGCAACGATGTTTTGGATCCAGACTTCTGTGATATGTCACTGCTACAAAAATATTTCAAAACTTTGCCCCGCCCACTTCCGCTCCCACAAAGGGCGAAAATCTGTGGCATCCACAATTTCGACGATACGAGAAAACCAAAAACGCAGAATCGTAGAGAATGACGATATCTTTTAGACTGCGGAATCTGAATTGGATCGTATTATTATTATAGCCAGCATCAAGAAAACAATTTCATTTTTTCTCGCCCTGTCTCTCTCTAACACACACGTAGCATAGGCGGCTTTGCTTAGAGTAAAACATTAGCGCCTAGATCTCAGAGACTATAAAAGCTAGAGCAACCAAATTTGGTATCCACACTCCTAATATATCGGACCGAGACGAGTTTGTTTCAAAATTTCGCCACACCCCCTTCCGCCCCCGCAAAGGATGCAAATCTGGGGATATTCACAAATCTCAGAGACTATTAAAGCTAGAGTAACCAAATTTGGTATCCGCACTTCTGTTAGATCTCACTATAAAACCTTTATCTCAAAATTTCGCCCCACCCCCTTCCGCCCCCACAAAGGACGAAAATCTGTTGCATCCACAATATTGCAGATTTGAGAAAACTAAAAACGCAGAATCATAGATAATGACCATATCTATTAGAGTGCTGAATCTGGATCAGATCAGACCATTTTTTTAGCCAAAAGGAACAAATCAATTTGCAGTGGCTACGCCGCGCCCGACGTCACGCTCAGACTGATTTTCTGTCTCTCTCGCACGCACTCTTTGTCGTGTCGTTAAATATTAGCGGCGTCTGCCGGAGGAGAGCCATACTGACTTAGTATCGGGTATAACCTTAGAGTTGCGGTGTCCGCAGCAACTCACAACGTTCCCCCTCGTTTGTTTTATTTTCTTGATGGCACCGTATATCTATATTTCTGTTTCCGATATTCTTTATTTTGTTTTATACACGTATTGTTAACTCCACCACAGCATTCATTTGATCGACTTTTTGCATTTTATTTGTGTTATTTTTGTTATGTTTGTGTTAGGGTATTTCATTTTCTTACTTGTTAGGTTTGTACATTTTTATCTGTGTATATTTTGTATTTGGGTATTTCTTTTTCTTTTTTTTTTTGTCATTTTGTTTTTGTCACTTATAACTTACATTAGTAGGATTAAAATGTTCCTCATGGTTCGTTGTTTCGACTGCGCCAGTTACAGGTTCCAGAGAGGAGGTTAGGGTCCTTGCTATAGGTGCTGGAAACTGTTGAAGGGAAAAAGGGGTTCCCTTAAATGATGAATGCCAATTTGGAGGTGTTCTCTATGTGATCTAGTTATACACGTTTATTGCAGTTTTAAGATAGTCAGAGTGACAATTGTATTCCGGGTGGGATTCTAGAATTGACTGCCTGGTCAGTGGCGATCACTGACTTATGTATGCGGCTCTGCTGCTGGTTCTTCTGCGTCGCTGTCGGCGTAGCTGCAGTTGGGATTCCTAAGAAAATGCTGATGTTACATTTAAGGTCAGTTTGCTGATTCTTGGCTGGGGTCCATCCGGTTTATATTGTAGACAATGTTGGCTGTGTTGATGGTATATGCTTAGGCGGCATAAACATCGTGCTCGTGTCACTTGAGCTGTGGATGTTTATGCTGAGTTGAGTCGTGGTGGTTTAGCGGGGGGCATCTCGAGGGGTGCCGGGACGGTAACTCGTGCGGTTCAAGGTTCAGACGGAAGAAATCTACAGAGAAATGACAGTCTAGGGAAATGAGTCAGCGGAACGAATTCGAGCGGGAGTTGCTTGCGGTGTCATTGCAACTCGGTATGCCCACCCTGCCTTGATCGCACCAGTCCAAATATGCTGAGTAATGGGTAACGATCCCTAAATTAAACGCTCTACTTCGCTAGGTTACGTCATCTCGGCGCCACATGATCCTTTACTAACGGCAACAATTAACGGGAATTCATTACAAACAGTTTATTCATTAACTTTCCTACAAGCTCTCATGGCTGCTAACAGGGTAAATCTATATGTATAAAGGCTATTAAAGTAATAAGGATAATATGTTCAAATAAGCTGCAATTAAGATTAATTATATATATAAAAATATCATGATGAAAGATCTTATTAGACTAGGGTCATCTAATTATAAAGAGTATATTCAGTAATAATGGTAATTACGTTACACAAATAGAAATATAGTCGAATAGTTTTCAGTTTAAATGCAAAAACAAGGGACGGATGGATGCATCTTTAAAGTGCACAGCAATTGCTTGTGGGGTAATCCCAATCATAAGTTCGGTTGTCGATAGATTCGGAATTGCAGAAAGTTACATTGCTTGCGAAAGAGCAGAACAAAACAAACACGTGAACCATTGGATTGGTCAGCGTTACAGTACGGCTGGGAAGTTTACGGACGAGGCATGGAATCTTTAATGTTGCTTCGACTTGCGTAAAATTTTGAATTCACATATAGCAGACGTTCACAGGTTATCACTCACAGTACGATCAAATCCAACGATGAAAGCGCTTCCATGTGGTCGATGAGGGCGAAAATCTGTGGCATCCACAATTTCGACGATACGAGAAAACTAAAAACGCAGAATCGTAGAAGATGACTATATCTTCTAGAGTGCAAAATCTGAACCAGATCGTATAATTATTACAGCCAGAATCACGAAAACAATTTCACTCTTTCTCGCTCTGTCTCACTCTAACACACAGGTTTCATGGTCGGTTTTGCCAATTGCAAAATATGAGTTCAAGGATCTCAGAACCTATAAAAGCCAGAGCAACCAAATTTGGTATCCACACTCCTGTGATATCGGACCTTGACCGTTTCCTGTCCAAATTTCGCCACACCCCCTTCCGCCCCCGCAAAGGACGAAAATCTGAGGCAACCACAAATCTCAGAGACTATTAAGGCTAGAGTAACCAAATTTGGTGCACACACTCCTTTAAGATGTCACTATAAAACGTATATCTCAGAATTTCGCCCCACCCCCATCCGCCCCCACAAAAGACGAAAATCTGTTGCACCCACAATATTGCAGATTTGAGAAAACTAAAAACGCAGAATCATAGATAATGACCATATCTATTAGATTGCTGAATCTGGATCAGATCAGATCATTTTTATAGCCAAAAGGAACAAATCAATTTGCATTGGCCCGACGTCACGCTCAGACTGATTTTCTGTCTCTCTCGCACGCACTCTTTGTCGTGTCGTTAATATTAGCGGCGTCTGCCGGAGGAGAGCCATACTGACTTAGTATCGGGTATAACCGTAGAGTTGCGGTGTCCGCAGCAACTCACAACGTTCCCCCTCGTTTATTATACCCGATACTCAAAATGAGTATTGGGGTATATTAGATTTGTGGTAAAAGTGGATGTGTGAAACGTCCAGAAGGAATCGTTTCCGACCCTATAAAGTATATATATTCTTGATCAGCATCAATAGCCGAGTCGATTGAGCCCTGTCTGTCTGTCCGTCCGTCTGTCCGTCCCCTTCAGCGCCTAATGCTCAAAGACTATAAGAGCTAGAGCAACGATGTTTTGGATCCAGACTTCTGTGATATGTCACTGCTCCAAAAATATTTCAAAACTTTGCCCCGCCCACTTCCGCCCCCACAAAGGGCGAAAATCTGTGGCATCCACAATTTCGACGATACGAGAAAACTAAAAACGCAGAATCGTAGAAGATGACTATATCTTCTAGAGTGCAAAATCTGAACCAGATCGTATAATTATTACAGCCAGAATCACGAAAACAATTTCACTCTTTCTCGCTCTGTCTCACTCTAACACACAGGTTTCATGGTCGGTTTTGCCAATTGCAAAATATGAGTTCAAGGATCTCAGAACCTATAAAAGCCAGAGCAACCAAATTTGGTATCCACACTCCTGTGATATCGGACCTTGACCGTTTCCTGTCCAAATTTCGCCACACCCCCTTCCGGCCCCGCAAAGGACGAAAATCTGAGGCAACCACAAATCTCAGAGACTATTAAGGCTAGAGTAACCAAATTTGGTGCACACACTCCTTTAAGATGTCACTATAAAACGTATATCTCAGAATTTCGCCCCACCCCCATCCGCCCCCACAAAAGACGAAAATCTGTTGCACCCACAATATTGCAGATTTGAGAAAACTAAAAACGCAGAATCATAGATAATGACCATATCTATTAGATTGCTGAATCTGGATCAGATCAGATCATTTTTATAGCCAAAAGGAACAAATCAATTTGCATTGGCTACGCAGCGCCCGACGTCACGCTCAGACTGATTTTCTGTCTCTCTCGCACGCACTCTTTGTCGTGTCGTTAATATTAGCGGCGTCTGCCGGAGGAGAGCCCTACTGACTTAGTATCGGGTATAACCGTAGAGTTGCGGTGTCCGCAGCAACTCACAACGTTCCCCCTCGTTTATTATACCCGATACTCAAAATGAGTATTGGGGTATATTAGATTTGTGGTAAAAGTGGATGTGTGAAACGTCCAGAAGGAATCGTTTCCGACCCTATAAAGTATATATATTCTTGATCAGCATCAATAGCCGAGTCGATTGAGCCATGTCTGTCTGTCCGTCCGTCTGTCCGTCCCCTTCAGCGCCTAATGCTCAAAGACTATAAGAGCTAGAGCAACGATGTTTTGGATCCAGACTTCTGTGATATGTCACTGCTCCAAAAATATTTCAAAACTTTGCCCCGCCCACTTCCGCCCCCACAAAGGGCGAAAATCTGTGGCATCCACAATTTCGACGATACGAGAAAACTAAAAACGCAGAATCGTAGAAGATGACTATATCTTCTAGAGTGCAAAATCTGAACCAGATCGTATAATTATTACAGCCAGAATCACGAAAACAATTTCACTCTTTCTCGCTCTGTCTCACTCTAACACACAGGTTTCATGGTCGGTTTTGCCAATTGCAAAATATGAGTTCAAGGATCTCAGAACCTATAAAAGCCAGAGCAACCAAATTTGGTATCCACACTCCTGTGATATCGGACCTTGACCGTTTCCTGTCCAAATTTCGCCACACCCCCTTCCGGCCCTCGCAAAGGACGAAAATCTGAGGCAACCACAAATCTCAGAGACTATTAAGGCTAGAGTAACCAAATTTGGTGCACACACTCCTTTAAGATGTCACTATAAAACGTATATCTCAGAATTTCGCCCCACCCCCATCCGCCCCCACAAAAGACGAAAATCTGTTGCACCCACAATATTGCAGATTTGAGAAAACTAAAAACGCAGAATCATAGATAATGACCATATCTATTAGATTGCTGAATCTGGATCAGATCAGATCATTTTTATAGCCAAAAGGAACAAATCAATTTGCATTGGCTACGCAGCGCCCGACGTCACGCTCAGACTGATTTTCTGTCTCTCTCGCACGCACTCTTTGTCGTGTCGTTAATATTAGCGGCGTCTGCCGGAGGAGAGCCCTACTGACTTAGTATCGGGTATAACCGTAGAGTTGCGGTGTCCGCAGCAACTCACAACGTTCCCCCTCGTTTATTATACCCGATACTCAAAATGAGTATTGGGGTATATTAGATTTGTGGTAAAAGTGGATGTGTGAAACGTCCAGAAGGAATCGTTTCCGACCCTATAAAGTATATATATTCTTGATCAGCATCAATAGCCGAGTCGATTGAGCCATGTCTGTCTGTCCGTCCGTCTGTCCGTCCCCTTCAGCGCCTAATGCTCAAAGACTATAAGAGCTAGAGCAACGATGTTTTGGATCCAGACTTCTGTGATATGTCACTGCTCCAAAAATATTTCAAAACTTTGCCCCGCCCACTTCCGCCCCCACAAAGGGCGAAAATCTGTGGCATCCACAATTTCGACGATACGAGAAAACTAAAAACGCAGAATCGTAGAAGATGACTATATCTTCTAGAGTGCAAAATCTGAACCAGATCGTATAATTATTACAGCCAGAATCACGAAAACAATTTCACTCTTTCTCGCTCTGTCTCACTCTAACACACAGGTTTCATGGTCGGTTTTGCCAATTGCAAAATATGAGTTCAAGGATCTCAGAACCTATAAAAGCCAGAGCAACCAAATTTGGTATCCACACTCCTGTGATATCGGACCTTGACCGTTTCCTGTCCAAATTTCGCCACACCCCCTTCCGGCCTCGCAAAGGACGAAAATCTGAGGCAACCACAAATCTCAGAGACTATTAAGGCTAGAGTAACCAAATTTGGTGCACACACTCCTTTAAGATGTCACTATAAAACGTATATCTCAGAATTTCGCCCCACCCCCATCCGCCCCCACAAAAGACGAAAATCTGTTGCACCCACAATATTGCAGATTTGAGAAAACTAAAAACGCAGAATCATAGATAATGACCATATCTATTAGATTGCTGAATCTGGATCAGATCAGATCATTTTTATAGCCAAAAGGAATAAATCAATTTGCATTGGCTACGCAGCGCCCGACGTCACGCTCAGACTGATTTTCTGTCTCTCTCGCACGCACTCTTTGTCGTGTCGTTAATATTAGCGGCGTCTGCCGGAGGAGAGCCATACTGACTTAGTATCGGGTATAACCGTAGAGTTGCGGTGTCCGCAGCAACTCACAACGTTCCCCCTCGTTTATTATACCCGATACTCAAAATGAGTATTGGGGTATATTAGATTTGTGGTAAAAGTGGATGTGTGAAACGTCCAGAAGGAATCGTTTCCGACCCTATAAAGTATATATATTCTTGATCAGCATCAATAGCCGAGTCGATTGAGCCATGTCTGTCTGTCCGTCCGTCTGTCCGTCCCCTTCAGCGCCTAATGCTCAAAGACTATAAGAGCTAGAGCAACGATGTTTTGGATCCAGACTTCTGTGATATGTCACTGCTCCAAAAATATTTCAAAACTTTGCCCCGCCCAATAAATACCAAGCCAATAAACTACCCACCAAATCTATCATGTATTGGCGTACAAAATAACTATTTACATAACAATCAATGTCAGTAAATACGCAAACAAGTTGTAGACATCAAGCGCAACAGCCAGTGAAAATAAAACAAACATCAGTCATCAAAAGCCAACAAATATAACAATAAACTACAGTAAGTACTACTACACCTTACCATCAAACCAGCAAAAAAAAAAACTTCAGATAAAATAAAATTTCAATTGGCTTAAAAACAATTGAAATCACTTTTTCTTTTCCACACCAATTTTCTTTAAACCTGAAAATAAAACACTATACTCATTAAAAGTCAACAAATATACCAACATAAATTACCTAACTTGACTGCTGACACTCTATTACCAAACCTGCGAATAAAATAAAATTAAATTCAGCCAAAATACAATTTAAAACACTTACCAAATCTGCCGCAAACCTAAAAATAAAACAACTAAAGTCCTAAAAAAAAATAAAAAAAGAGCCAACAAATATAACAACATAAACTACACAAAATTACATACAAATTATTACAAAGCTGAAGACAAAACCTGCCAATTAAATAAATAAAACACATATTGGTGTACGAAATTAACTGTATGTACATAATAAATTTACATATGTATGTCAGCAACTAAACAAGCAGCCAGAAGACATCCCAACGCAACATCCAGTGAATCAACTTGAAAAGAAAATAATTATATTCATTAAAAGCCAACAAATATAAAAACAAAAATTACTTAACTTGAATGCCGACAATTTATCACCAAACCTACAAAATATAAACCTGCAAATAAAAAAAAATTTAATTCAGCCAAAATACAATTCAAAACACTTACCAAATCTGCAGCAAACCTGAAAATACAAAAAAATTTAAAATGCCAGCAACTAAGCAAGCAACTAGAAGACAGAACCAAAGCAACATCCAGTGAATCAACTTGAAAATAAAATAATTATATTCATTAAAAGCCAACAAATATAAAAACAAAAATTACTTAACTTGAATGCCGACATCTTACCACCAAACCTATAAAATATAAACCTGCAAATAAAATAAAATTTAAAATCAGTCAATACAATTCAAAACACTTACCAAATCTGCCGCAAACCTGAAAATAAAACAACTACAGTCCTCAAAAAAAAGACAACAAATATAAAAACATAAATTACACAAAATTACATACAAATTATTACAAAGCTGAAGACAAAACCTGCCAATTAAATAAATAAAACACATATTGGTGTACGATATTAACTGTATATACATAATAAATTTACATATGTATGTCAGCAACTAAGCAAGCAGCCAGAAGACATCCCAACGCAACATCCAGTGAATCAACTTGAAAATAAAATAATTATATTCATTAAAAGTCAACAAATATAAAAACATAAATTACTTAACTTGATTGCCGACACTCCATTAACAAAATATAAACCTGCAAAAAAAATAAAATTAAACTCACCCACAAAGTTTGTTGCATTGTCGCAATGAATAGTTTGGCACTTCCCACGTCTGCTTAAGAATCGACGAAGGGCGGCCAAGAATGCATATGTGGTCAGGTCGCTTACCAGCTCCAGGTGTACTGCCTTTGTGGAAAAGTAGCAAAACACGGCGATGTACGCCTTATCGGGTCTTTTGCCTCGGATCTTATGGTGGATCGAGATTGGTCCACAGTAGTCGACGCCTACATTAAGAAACGGGCGTGCTTGTGTGACTCGTTGTGCTGGCAGATTGCCCATGATCTGGTGTATCAGCTTTGGTCCAGCCTTGGTGCATCTAACACAGCTGTGGATGATGCTTCTAGCCATTGTCTTGTCATTGATAATCCAATATTGTTGTCTTGCGATTGCCCTTAATGCTTGAGCACCACAATGCGATTCCTCTCGACAGGACATCGGCTGCGTTGTTGGCCGATGACACGTCGTGACGCCATTGTGTCTGATTTGTTAATGCCTGGATTTTGGCTATTCGATTTGCCACAAAGGTATGGTATGTTGATGACGATGCGTTTATCCAGGATAAAACAACGGTGGAATCACTCCAAAACCATCCTGAAACCGTTGTAATGTCCATGTGCAGATCCTGTCGGACTCGGTTTGTGAGCTCGGCACCGAGGACTGCAGCACAAAGTTCTAACAGTGGTAGTGATTGTTTGGCTGTCGGCGCTACATGTGATTTCGAACAGAGCAGTCTTACTGACACTTGGTTGTTTTTGTATGTAGCGCGTACATATACTGCTGCGCCATATGCTCGTTCTGATGCATCTACAAACGTATGGAGTTCTTGGGTAACTGGAATTTTACCATCTTAGATATGCCGGGGAATTTGCATTTTGTTCAATGTTTGTAAGTCGTCCCGGTATTCTTTCCATTCGGTTTGGTGTTGTAATGGTAATTCGTCATCCCAATCCAGTTTGAGCTCCCAAAGTTGTTGCATGAAGATTTTTGCCTTTACCGGTGCAACGAGTCAAAGATTTGGGTCAAAGATTTGGGCCAGTTCGGAACATACCACCCGTTTGGTGATGCGTGTAGCCTGGCTTTTCTGTGTTCGTCCACACAATGTATCGTTCTTCGGCATCCAGATGAGACCCAGAGTTTTCACGCTGTAGTGCTTTAGTGTCTCTCCTAATTTTACATCGGTTACAATATCCTCTTTGGGGATTCCTTGGAGAAGTTGCTCATTGTTGGAGCACCACTTGCGCAATTTGAATCCGGACGGTAGAAATATCTTATTTATTTCTTGTCGAGCAGGAATTGCCTCTGGAATCGTGTTTGCTCCAGTTAGACAGTCGTCAACATAGAAATCTGTTTTTAATGTTGTTGATCCTACTGGTAGTCTGTCTTTGTATTGTATTGCCAAATGATCCAGACATTTCGTTGCTAGGAACGGAGCAGCTGTTGTCCCATATGTTACTGTTTTCAGGCGATAGTACCTGATCTCTTCGGATGGATTGCTTCTCCAGACTATCATCTGATGGAATTGATCGTCCGGATTCATTCACACTTGCCGGTACATCTTTTCTATGTCCGCTGTGAATACGTACTTATGAATGGACATAAGTTCGCTCTGAACGGTGGGTCCAGCCTGCAGAATGTCGTTCAAAGATTTCCCGCTTGTTGATTTGCATGAGGCATCGAATACTACCCGAAGCTTTGTGGTGGTGCTCTCAGGTTTGAGTACACAATGATGTGGAATGAAGTAGTGCCTTTTGGGAACTTTTGATGCTGGCACAATCTTCATATGTCCTAGTCCTTCATACTCTTCCATGAAGTCCACATAACTCTTCCAAGTTTCTGTTGAGCTTCGCCGCTCCAACGCTAGGAATCTTTTTGTTGCGGATGTTTCAATTTTCCCCCGAAAATAATGAAAATTTATTAATGTTACCGTGTATGTGTGTAGGAAGCTGGGTTGCATTCGGTACATAAACCGTCTACAGTTTGGTCGTCGCAACTAGAACTTGAACCAGTTGGATTGCGGAGTGGGTATCCTACGGTGCGCAAGGGAGGATCTGAAGACACGGCGACAGCCCCTGATGATTGCGATGGAAGATGAGTGACAGGCAGCTATGGTACTTTTTCTGATACTGAGTTTTATTGAACAAATGCATCTCCTTATATAGCTAGCAGTGGTACTCTTATTCTATGGGAAGGAACGCACAGGCTCCTTGTGAGTGTATTTTTAGATTGGGTACACTTACTCTGTGCGGGGGTTATATTTCAGTGTATTTACTTAGGTACTTGGCAGCAATAAAGTAGATAGTTTATTGCTTGATCCCTTTTGGTGGGTTCGAGTTTACAAGTGCTATTGTCTATTCTTAGTTGCTAATGTATTTTTCGTGTCGTCATATTCAGTTACATGAAATGACATGAACAATTTTATTTATGAGTATTTGTGTATGAGATTGCACTGTATGTTCCTAATATTCATTAAATACATGTCTGTGGCTGAACATTTTCCCGGCCGTTGAACTGGTGTTCAACCATCGCTCAAGTCGACGGCAAACCGGCGTGCAAGGGGTATAGGGGGTGATGACATGGCTGGATCGTGATTTGATGGCCTTGGTTTCCATAGTAGATACTTCTCCGGAAAATGAAGGCAATGATCAATAGAATTAATATTGCTAGGGTTGCGTAAGCAGCGAGTTGATGGTGCTGCACGGTGGTGAGATGGTGTGGCAGCTCGTGATGATTGATGGTTGATAGTTGCTGGCGTAGATCATCAAGTTCTTGATGTCTGATGTCTGGTTCTTCAGTTGCCACATTGGTGGCGACGGTGATGTCTCCGGTGGGCTCACGTCGCCAAACCGAGTGTAAGTCGATTTTACTTCGCTAATTGTGGTACTGAAGGTGCTGATGCTTACTTCAGTAATGCGAGCAGTGCAACCAGGGGACATGGAGAGTAGACCAGTTCCTTTCAGTGTTATGGTTGACGGAACTCCGTTGCATACTGCTTGAAGTTTAGTTGTAGAATGCGTTGCGAAGATCCATTTATTTGGATGCTGAGTTTTTAGCCACACCGTGTCAGCCTTTGTGTGTGTTACCTGACAGAGTGTTTCTGTTTTATTGTTAAACAGTTGAAACTCACAGCAATTGTCCACATTGAAGATCGTCTGATGGTCAAAGCAGATGAACTGGTCTCGGTGGATTTTCACCGTTACTATGGTGGTTCTGAGGTCAAATAGACTCCAGCTTGTTGAATGCCAAAACGGAATTGGGATGATGCTGAAAACTTCGAGCTGAGCTGTTGAGACCAGCGGTAGCGTCAGCTTGAAGATGACGTGTTTTGCAGTCGGGGTTCCTTGGGCTCGCATGATTCTGTATAGTTGAATCACCTCCTTCGTTGTGAACGGCAGCATTTGATCTTGTGGCAAATGATCCCGTATCTGGTCTAGTTGGTCTATTAGTTGCTCGGGAGACACCAGCGTGGAGCTTATTCTCCGATGATGAATACCGATTAGGACATCAGATATGTCGGACTGCATTCGTTGGAGAGTTGTTGTGAGCAGGGTTAATTGTGCTATTAGTCCTAAGTACGCTTGAGTCAGATGATCGCTGTGATATGACCCTCTTTCTCGGTTGATAGTAGCCATATGCTGTTCCACAACTTTTAGGCGATTATCAGTTGTTACTTTGTCTTTTCTGACTACGTTTATTGTCGCGTCGACAATTGATGTTTGGTTTTGGAGCAGATGTAGTAGAAAGTCCTCATTGGTTTTCACTTTCTCAATTACTTGAGTCATCTCTTCTGCGTGTTTTGCGTAGAGAACACCAAAAAGACTGCTTGCTACATTTCCTATGATGTCCAGCGGCGATCTGCGTTTTCGAGAGTTTTTCATTAAAACGCTTCCTGCTTGTAGCTCGTAATGCACATGTTGAAAGTGTTGAACTATGGAGTTACATGCCGGAACATTTTTTAATTCAGGGCACATGTATCGTAACTCTGAAATTCCAGCAGACATTAGTTGCATATCCTTCCAATATGGGTCCAAGTCATAGTATACGATCGTGGTCCACTCAGACGTTGCTATTCTTGATGTTCCAAGTTTCTCATAGAATATTCCAGGCTTGTTTGCGAATTGTGTCACATTTGTTGACTGTGACAATTAGCTAATGCTAATGTTGCATGAGCAACAGCACCACTAATGTTGATGTTAATGTAGGTGACAATTTTGTTGTTCGCTGTGTGGGTGGCTCATCAATCTCCGTGGTGTCACTGATCACGTTGTGGGAACGTTTGATTGCCACATCTTCTGGAAAGAGCGGCGCTAGACGAGTGATCGGGCGCTTGTATACGCCAGATGCTGTCTTAACGTCAACCACTCGTACGTGGTTGTCCTGTCCAGGATATGTCTTAATGATGCGTCCCATTGGCCACTTCATTACAGGAAGGTTGTCTTTCTTAACCAAAACTAATAATCCTTCAGGTACGTTTGGTGAAGCGGTCTTCCATTTATGCCGAGCTTGCGATTCTTGGAGGTATTCTGTAGACCATTGTTTCCAGAGTGAAAGCTTTAGGCGCGATATCAATTCCCAGCGCTTGACCAATGTTCTTCCTTGATGATCAGTATTGACGTCAGGAGGCGTTGTCAATGGTTCACCAATCAAGTAGTGTCCTGGGGTGAGCGCTGTTGTATCAGTGGGATCATTTGACATTGGAGTGATGGGTCGAGATTTGAGAATTGCTTCAATTCCGATTATCACTGTGTTTAGTTCTTCAAATGTCAATGAGGCTGTGTTGGTGGTTGTTATCAACAGCTTTTTTGCTGATTTTACCGCCGCTTCCCAGAGGCCGCCAAACGATGGAGCCCTGATTCAGCACTGATTTGTGATCAGAGCACTTGCCTTTGAGCTGAATATATAGTCTTCTAATTCTTTAAGCTGGTTGTTTTGAACCCACAAAGTTCGTTGCATTGTCGCAATGAATAGTTTGGCACTTCCCACGTCTGCTTAAGAATCGACGAAGGACGGCCAAGAATGCATATGTGGTCAGGTCGCTTACCAGCTCCAGGTGTACTGCCTTTGTGGAAAAGTAGCAAAACACGGCGATGTACGCCTTATCGGGTCTTTTGCCTCGGATCTTATGGTGGATCGAGATTGGTCCACAGTAGTCGACGCCTACATTAAGAAACGGGCGTGCTTGTGTGACTCGTTGTGCTGGGAGATTGCCCATGATCTGGTGTATCAGCTTTGGTCTAGCCTTGGTGCATCTAACACAGCTGTGGATGATGCTTCTAGCCATTGTCTTGTCATTGATAATCCAATATTGTTGTCTTGCGATTGCCCTTAATGCTTGAGCACCACAATGCGATTCCTCTCGACAGGACATCGGCTGCGTTGTTGGCCGATGACACGTCGTGACGCCATTGTGTCTGATTTGTTAATGCCTGGATTTTGGCTATTCGATTTGCCACAAAGGTATGGTATGTTGATGACGATGCGTTTATCCAGGATAAAACAACGGTGGAATCACTCCAAAACCATCCTGAAACCGTTGTAATGTCCATGTGCAGATCCTGTCGGACTCGGTTTGTGAGCTCGGCACCGAGGACTGCAGCACAAAGTTCTAACAGTGGTAGTGATTGTTTGGCTGTCGGCGTCACACGTGATTTCGAACAGAGCAGTCTTACTGACACTTGGTTGTTTTTGTATGTAGCGCGTACATATACTGCTGCGCCATATGCTCGTTCTGATGCATCTACAAACGGATGGAGTTCTTGGGTAACTGGAATTTTACCATCTTAGATATGCCGGGGAATTTGCATTTTGTTCAATGTTTGTAAGTCGTCCCGGTATTCTTTCCATTCGGTTTGGTGTTGTAATGGTAATTCGACATCCCAATCCAGTTTGAGCTCCCAAAGTTGTTGAATGAAGATTTTTGCCTTTACCGGTGCAAAGAGATTTGGGTCAAAGATTTGGGCCAGTTCGGAACATACCACCCGTTTGGTGATGCGTGTAGCCTGGCTTTTCTGTGTTCGTCCACACAATGTATCGTTCTTCGGCATCCAGATGAGACCCAGAGTTTTCACGCTGTAGTGCTTTAGTGTCTCTCCTAATTTTACATCGGTTACAATATCCTCTTTGGGGATTCCTTGGAGAAGTTGCTCATTGTTGGAGCACCACTTGCGCAATTTGAATCCGGACGGTAGAAATATCTTATTTATTTCTTGTCGAGCAGGAATTGCCTCTGGAATCGTGTTTGCTCCAGTTAGACAGTCGTCAACATAGAAATCTGTTTTTAATGTGGTTGATCCTACTGGTAGTCTGTCTTTGTATTGTATTGCCAAATGATCCAGACATTTCGTTGCTAGGAACGGAGCAGCTGTTGTCCCATATGTTACTGTTTTCAGGCGATAGTACCTGATCTCTTCGGATGGATTGCTTCTCCAGACTATCATCTGATGGAATTGATCCTCCGGATTCATCCACACTTGCCGGTACATCTTTTCTATGTCCGCTGTGAATACGTACTTATGAATGGACATAAGTTCGCTCTGAACGGTGGGTCCAGCCTGCAGAATGTCGTTCAAAGATTTCCCGCTTGTTGATTTGCATGAGGCATCGAATACTACCCGAAGCTTTGTGGTGGTGCTCTCAGGTTTGAGTACACAATGATGTGGAATGAAGTAGTGCCTTTTGGGAACTTTTGATGCTGGCACAATCTTCATATGTCCTAGTCCTTCATACTCTTCCATGAAGTCCACATAACTCTTCCAAGTGTCTGTTGAGCTTCGCCGCTCCAACGCTAGGAAACTTTTTGTTGAGGTTTCCAACGTCTCCCCCAGGGCTGAAGGGTGTTCGGAAAATAGGAGCTTTACAATAAAACGGCCGTCTGAAGCTGTCTGAAGATTTTCTATAAAATGAGCTTCACACCGTGCTTCCACTGGAGTGCGTGGTTTGTCTTCCGTGTGTAGATTGTCCAGAGTGCAGAATCTTTCCATGAGCTCGTTTACTCCCGGTGCACAAATGGGTGAGGAATTGTGGGCAGATTTGACTTTTCCTGCCACAATCCATCCCAGCTTAGCTGTTGATCTGGTAGCAGCAGCGAGTAGTAATGCTCGACTCCGATTTACATGTCTGTGGCTGAACAGATATAGTGTTTTTATACCCGATACTCAAAATGAGTATTGGGGTATATTAGATTTGTGGTAAAAGTGTATGTGTGTAACGTCCAGAAGGAATCGTTTCCGACCCCATAAAGTATATATATTCTTGATCAGCATCAATAGCCGAGTCGATTGAGCCATGTCTGTCTGTCCGTCTGTCCGTCCGTCCGTCTGTCCGTCCGTCCGTCTGTCCGTCCCCTTCAGCGCCTAATGCTCAAAGACTATAAGAGCTAGAGCAACGATGTTTTGGATCCAGACTTCTGTGATATGTCACTGCTCCAAAAATATTTCAAAACTTTGCCCCGCCCACTTCCGCCCCCACAAAGGGCGAAAATCTGTGGCATCCACAATTTCGACGATACGAGAAAACTAAAAACGCAGAATCGTAGAAGATGACTATATCTTCTAGAGTGCAAAATCTGAACCAGATCGTATAATTATTATAGCCAGAATCACGAAAACAATTTCACTCTTTCTCGCTCTGTCGCACTCTAACACACAGGTTTCATGGTCGGTTTTGCCAATTGCAAAATATGAGTTCAAGGATCTCAGAACCCATAAGAGCTAGAGCAACCAAATTTGGTATCCACACTCCTGTGATATCGGACCTTGACCGTTTCGTGTCCAAATTTCGCCCCACCCCCATCCGCCCCCACAAAGGACGAAAATCTGTTGCATCCACAATATTGCAGATTCGAGAAAACTAAAAACGCAGAATCATAGAGAATGACTATATCTATCCGGTTGCTGAATTTGGATCAGATCAGATTATTTTTGTAGCCAAAAGGAACAAATCAATTTGCATTGGCTACGCAGCGCCCGACGTCTCGCTCAGACTGATTTTCTGTCTCTCTCGCACGCATTCTTTGCGGCTTCTGCCGGAGGAGAGCCATACTGACTTAGTATCGGGTATAACTTTAGAGTTGCGGTGTCCGCAGCAACTCACAACGTTCCCCCTCGTTTTTTTTTAAGTTCAGAGGAAAGGTAGCATGAGTCTACAAGAAGAATTTACAATCGTTAATATTTTCCGTCATTTACCTCCAGTATTTGAACTATTTAAATAGAGGGGGCTTAAGAGGGCTAAGTTCGGGTTTTCAGATACATATATTGTTGTTGAGGAACCAAAATTGAGGCAAAAACAATTAAAGTCAAGTATTTAAAACAAGACAGTTAAGTAGAAAATTGATTCATTAATCGGATAAAATTATGTGGGCAGGGCTGAGAGATCTAGATATCTAAAAATATTCGACGGAATATCAAAATTGTTTCTGCTTCGAACTGTATTGGAAAAAGCAATAATGCAGCTGGCTGGATGACAACAAAGCAATAATATAAGTCCAGTCCACATCATTGCAAAGCGACTCTCCCTGCATGGAGCAGACCGAGATCCTCGCCCGCATACAGCCAAAGCATGTCCATTTTCAAGGCGCGGTATGGACGACACAAAAATGTGACGTGTTTTCGGGAATTAAGAACAAAAGATTGTTATCCCCCCCTGTATCTTTCAGTGTAAAAGAGTTCGATGATGCGCTGGCCCAGGATGTGGTTGACCTAAAGGAGCTGCGCAGACTGACGTTTAATGGTGGGATATCACACTTCTGATAGGCGTAGTAATTCATGGACATGAATCCAATCCAATCCACAGGTGTGCCCGATGTACAAAGCTTCCGTGCACTCAGCTGGAAACTGCTGTTGGGCTACTTGGGACCAAGACGCAGCAGTTGGACGACCACGCTGGCCCAGAAGCGAGCCCTGTACCAGCAGTTCATTGAGGAATTGGTACTCCCCCCGGGACACAGCTGCAATGGAGCTGGAGAAGGCGACGGGGACGGGGACGTCGCTGTTGATTCAAGGGGCGTTGGCCTACAAGATCATCCGCTTAGCGAGGGGCCAGAAAGCGCCTAGAACACATTCTTCAATGACAACGAATTTCTGCTGCAGATCGACAAAGATGTGAGGCGCCTGTGTCCCGACATCTCGTTCTTTCAGCAGCCCACAGAGTATCCCTGTGACATTGTGGTGCACAGTAAAGGCGAGCACGGGCGCCGGCTTCACGAACGGGTAGTGCCCACGGTGCTCAGCTCGGCGAACGTCCTGGCCTGGGTTACGTACAGGGCATGAATGAGATTGTCGGACCCATCTACTATGTGATGGCCTCGGATCCGGATCTCTCGTACCGCGCCCATGCGGAGGTAGACTGTTTCTTCTGCTTCACGGCTCTAATGAGCGATATACGCGACTTCTTCATCAAGACTCTGGACGATGCGGAGGGTGGTATAAAGTTCATGATGGGCCTGCTATCTAACATGCTGAAGACTAAAGATATAGCATCTGAAGAGCCAAGAGCTGCCTCCGCAGTACTACAGCTTCAGGTGGCTCACCCTCCTGCTCTCGCAGGAGTTTCCACTGCCCGATGTGCTGCGAATTTGGGATTCGGTATTCTCGGACGAGCAGCGCTTTAATTTTCTCATCAAAATCTGCTGAACCATGATATTGTAAGCTTGCTGATTTATAGAATCCAAAGGGAAGCAATATTGGAGAACGACTTTGCCTCGATTGTGAAGCTGCTGCAAAACTATCCACCCATTGACATAAACGTTGTGATTACTCATGCAGTCTCCCTGGCGTAGCACTCACTTTTAGTGATACCACAGATATTACATATAATACCCGATTCCGGGTAGAGTCTGACAAAGCAATAATCCACAGTGTCTAGTTATCATGTTCAATAGTTCGAAGCACTGTTTCTCTGTTTTATACGTTACAATTTCATAATAAACGAATGTGCTGCATGTGTTTGTGAAACGATTAAAAATGGGAAAACATATTTAACATAGAGTGATCATAGGATTCGCTTCTAGCTCTTGCTTAAGCCGGCTGTGTTTTTTTTCTTGCACCCGCATTCTCCGCCCTTTGCCTAAATATCATACAACATTCTTGTGACTTTGTTATACCCGATACTCAAAATGAGTATTGGGGTATATTAGATTTGTGGTAAAAGTGGATGTGTGTAACGTCCAGAAGGAATCGTTTCCGACCCCATAAAGTATATATATTCTTGATCAGCATCAATAGCCGAGTCGATTGAGCCATGTCTGTCTGTCCGTCCGTCCGTCTGTCCGTCTGTCCGTCCCCTTCAGCGCCTAATGCTCAAAGACTATAAGAGCTAGAGCAACGATGTTTTGGATCCAGACTTCTGTGATATGTCACTGCTCCAAAAATATTTCAAAACTTTGCCCCGCCCACTTCCGCCCCCACAAAGGGCGAAAATCTGTGGCATCCACAATTTCGACGATACGAGAAAACTAAAAACGCAGAATCGTAGAAGATGACTATATCTTCTAGAGTGCAAAATCTGAACCAGATCGTATAATTATTACAGCCAGAATCACGAAAACAATTTCACTCTTTCTCGCTCTGTCTCACTCTAACACACAGGTTTCATGGTCGGTTTTGCCAATTGCAAAATATGAGTTCAAGGATCTCAGAACCTATAAAAGCCAGAGCAACCAAATTTGGTATCCACACTCCTGTGATATCGGACCTTGACCGTTTCCTGTCCAAATTTCGCCACACCCCCTTCCGCCCCCGCAAAGGATGAAAATCTGAGGCAACCACAATTCTCAGAGACTATTAAGGCTAGAGTAACCAAATTTGGTGCACACACTCCTTTAAGATGTCACTATAAAACGTATATCTCAGAATTTCGCCCCACCCCCATCCGCCCCCACAAAGGACGAAAATCTGTTGCATCCACAATATTGCAGATTTGAGAAAACTAAAAACGCAGAATCATAGATAATGACCATATCTATTAGATTGCTGAATCTGGATCAGATCAGATCATTTTTATTGCCAAAAGGAACAAATCAATTTGCAGTGGCTACGCAGCGCCCGACGTCACGCTCAGACTGATTTTCTGTCTCTCTCGCACGCACTCTTTGTCGTGTCGTTAAATATTAGCGGCGTCTGCCGGAGGAGAGCCATACTGACTTAGTATCGGGTATAACCTTAGAGTTGCGGTGTCCGCAGCAACTCACAACGTTCCCCCTCGTTTTATTTTGATATATTATCGCATCACTTTAATTTGATTCTACTTTGTGATAACCACCAGTGTTTTGTTTGTAAAGAAGTGTTTAATATATGTAAATTCAATATTGCAATCGTAACGCATCGGACTCGTGCAGGCAATTTGTTATTGTTTTTTGCTCAGTCTGCTTTTCGTTATCGCTTCTTCGGTGTGCACTGTTCTTGCACATCAGCGTTTGCATCGCCCACACTCTCTCGTGAGCATAAGCGGGCTGCTCGCATTGTTGCTATCACTCTCTCTGGATTGCCTATACTCTCCCTCACTGTGGACTTTTCTTTTGTGTCTCTGCTTTGGTGAGTTTACTGCTCGTTTTCTGCACTTCGTTGGATCATCCGCTTTGAATTATTGCTGCTGCAGCTGATTGTCTGGCTCGCTCTGCTGTCTGCTCTCCTACTTTACCTGCGATCTCACTCCGTTCTTTTATTATTCGTGCACAGTGATTCTATTGCTGTCAATAATGGCAATCGTTTGTAGTGCAAAGAAATGTGAATTCGGTGGTGTTATCATTGATGATTCATTTCTTAGCTGCTGGCTGTGCGACAATTTTGCCCACATAAAATGTGCTGGTGGTGGAAATTTTGGCCGGCTGAATGATCTGATGGGAAACGCATGGGTCTGTCTTGGTCATGTCTGGCTTGTCGGGAGATTGAGGCCGAAATGCGCACATTTATGAGACAGACTCGAACTGGGTTTCTGGATGTCCGGAAACAATTTGTGGCTCTCAACGAGAATTTTCTTGCCCTTGAATCACAGTTTCTTGGGCTCAAACTCTTGAGCGAATCGCCTAGACGGAAAATTCCGCATAATGATAACAATCTCTTGCAACCTAATCCGATTGGTACGCCTGCCTCCCACCTTCATCCATCGGCAGCATTTCCGTGTAGTCATGTCACGCCGTTGTCTGTAAATCCGCCAACGGTGGCTCCGGAGTTCTTTACACCGAGCAATGTGGCCGTCACTTCTGACGCGGTGAGTGCTCCTAGTGCGGGTGTGCTGGTTGCTGACGACGTCTTGCCAATTCCTGCTCCAATTCCTGCTCCAATTCCTGCTCCAATTCCTGCCCCAATTCCTACTCCGATTCCTGCTACAACCATTGCTGCCAATTCCTCTGCCCTGGGACCGAGATCTCTTTTAGGAGTGGCTCCACCATCTCGATCTCGCTCGGGACTTCAACTTAGAGCAGTGGTCCCTCGGAAAGCAATATTTGTTTCTCGTCTTATTCCTGAGGCTACAACAGAGGATGTTAAACAACATCTTTCCTCTAAACTTAACACTTCGCCTGTTGATATAGTTGTGACTAAATTTACATTTAAACGTAAGCGCAACATATCATCATTTAAAATTCTTCTCCCTGATTCTTTACTATCCCGTTCTCTAGAACCGTCAATATGGCCTGAGCATACAATTGTGCATGAGTTCCTTCTCAAAGATTCGAACTCGAATCCAAGAATTACCGAAGATGCTCCAAAAAACTGATGTACTATTTTTCCATGCACTATCAGAACGTTCGCAGTTTGCTGGGAAAATTGCGTCAAATTCATACTAATATAACATTCACGGAATTGAATTTGTTGCAGTCAAAGTTCGTGTTGGCTCCGCATTTTTATACCCGATACTCAAAATGAGTATTGGGGTATATTAGATTTGTGGTAAAAGTGGATGTGTGTAACGTCCAGAAGGAATCGTTTCCGACCCTATAAAGTATATATATTCTTGATCAGCATCAATAGCCGAGTCGATTGAGCCCTGTCTGTCTGTCCGTCCGTCCGTCTGTCCGTCTGTCCGTCCCCTTCAGCGCCTAATGCTCAAAGACTATAAGAGCTAGAGCAACGATGTTTTGGATCCAGACTTCTGTGATATGTCACTGCTCCAAAAATATTTCAAAACTTTGCCCCGCCCACTTCCGCCCCCACAAAGGGCGAAAATCTGTGGCATCCACAATTTCGACGATACGAGAAAACTAAAAACGCAGAATCGTAGAAGATGACTATATCTTCTAGAGTGCAAAATCTGAACCAGATCGTATAATTATTACAGCCAGAATCACGAAAACAATTTCACTCTTTCTCGCTCTGTCTCACTCTAACACACAGGTTTCATGGTCGGTTTTGCCAATTGCAAAATATGAGTTCAAGGATCTCAGAACCTATAAAAGCCAGAGCAACCAAATTTGGTATCCACACTCCTGTGATATCGGACCTTGACCGTTTCCTGTCCAAATTTCGCCACACCCCCTTCCGCCCCCGCAAAGGACGAAAATCTGAGGCAACCACAAATCTCAGAGACTATTAAGGCTAGAGTAACCAAATTTGGTGCACACACTCCTTTAAGATGTCACTATAAAACGTATATCTCAGAATTTCGCCCCACCCCCATCCGCCCCCACAAAGGACGAAAATCTGTTGCATCCACAATATTGCAGATTTGAGAAAACTAAAAACGCAGAATCATAGATAATGACCATATCTATTAGATTGTTGAATCTGGATCAGATCAGACCATTTTTTTAGCCAAAAGGAACAAATCAATTTGCAGTGGCTACGCAGCGCCCGACGTCACGCTCAGACTGATTTCCTGTCTCTCTCGCACGCACTCTCTGTCGTGTCGTTAAATATTAGCGGCGTCTGCCGGAGGAGAGCCATACTGACTTAGTATCGGGTATAACCTTAGAGTTGCGGTGTCCGCAGCAACTCACAACGTTCCCCCTCGTTCTATTTAACCTGCTCTTACATTCCTCCCAGGTCTGATGCTGAGCTTTACTTACACCACCTCTCAGCAATTAATATTGTTGTTTCTGCATTAGAGTGCAATGATCGAATTATTGTCATGGGGGACTTTAACCTCCCATTTCTTTCTTGGCTGCCTTGTGATGACGCTAACCTGTTGTTTCCCAATTGCTACGGTATCTAGAGCAAGCCCAATATCTCTCCCTGAAGATCCTTACCATCCAACTTTGTTGATATCACTGGAGTGTACACAATCTGGAGGTGCTGACAGTTCCATGGCTCCTTGTCACATAAAGTGTTTTCGCAAAACAAACTTTATCGATTTAGATCTACATCTCTCGCGGGTTGATTGGTCGTTTCTTTATTCATTACCGAACATAGATGCAACTGTTAACTCGTTTTATAGTTCTATTTACTCCGCCCTAAATACGTTTGTTCCAGATATCACTGTACCTGTATCGTCCAAGCCTCCCTGGTTCTCCAAGTATTTGTCATACTTAAAAAATAATAAATCCCGGCTCTATAAAAAGTACCAGAAGTCGGGCTCCACGTTGGCCTTAGCTGTATACTCCTCCGCTCGCTCTCTATTCCTTGCCGTCAATAGTCAGTGTTATAATCATTACCTTTCACAATGTAGTAGAAACTTTCGTAGTGATCCTAAAAATTCTATTCGTTCGTTAACTCTAAGCGCAAGTCAAACTGAAATTTTAGAATAGTTTTTCTAAATAACAATACCGAAATTTCTTGGGTGACTGCAATTTTTTATTTTAATACGACGAAAGAAAAGGGGTGCGTGCGTTCGATTTCATGGATTTTTCTCGACCCCTTTTATATATTAAAACAATTTCTTCTATGCCTACCTTACCTACGGTGGCAAAGCGGGGCGAATTCGCCAAGAGCGAGAGAGCGAGCTTTTATTGCGCTCCCGCTTTGCCCTAGCCTAACTTACACTAGACTTCATGAAATACTATCCTAATAACAATTATTATTATTCAAATGGCGCTACACCGGCCCCGTTGAAGGCCTGGAAGGCTTCAAACCATTGGCAGAAGCGCCAATTTGTGTATCGGCCTCCTGAACGTGGCTCCGCTGCTCGTCCTTAGCTCGACCACTCTGACCCTTCCGTCCTGCCCGGCGGTTGTTCCGATCACCCTTCCGAGGAGCCACTGTTGAGGAGGCAGGATGTCCTCGGCGACGATTACGCATCGCCTTCCTTTATGTTTGGCTCCTCCTGGTGCCACATGCATCTTATTTGCAATCCCAGCACATACTCCCGGGACCATCGCTGTAAGCAGCTCAGACCCTCCTGGTCCGGGGTCCTGGGTGCTGGGGGTGCGATGAGCGGCCCGCCTGTCAGCAGGGAGTCAGCGCGTCTCCGTCGCTTGGGTCTGGGCTTAGGGGTCCTAGCGGGCGCGAGTTGAGTACCGCCTCGATCCCGACCAGCACGGTCTCCAGCTCCTCTGCGGTGAGGAGAGCGCTTCCGACTGCCCGTAGGAGTAGGCCCTTGGCAGACTTCACACCGGCCTCCCAAAGTCCGCCCATGTGCGGTGCTCGAGGCGGTATGAAGGCAAACTCGCACCCGCTTCTTGACGCAAATTCGCGTATCGCGTCCGCTTCCGCCTCTATCTTCCTCCGCAGTTCGCTGAAGTGGCGACTTGCTCCGACGAAATTTGTCGCGTTGTCGCAGTTCACGCGTTGCGGACATCCTCGACGACCGACGGACCTTTGGAATGCCAACAAGAAGGAATTAGTCGTCAAATCGGAGACAATTTCTAAATGAACCGCCTTGGACGCAAAACAGACAAATAACGCTATGTAGGACTTATAAGGGGGCCTTCCACGAATTTTCAGAGTCGTATAGACTGGGCCACAAAAATCAACGCCACATACTGAAAATGGGCGGAGAGCACGGAGCCGGTCTGCGGGTAAGTTGCCCATCATTTGGGTCCGGAGTAGCGGCTTGCATTTAAAGCAACGAATACACGACCTAACTGTCGCCCTGCAGACCGCCTGAGCATTATCCGCACTATCCAAATGCGCTGTCTAAGGATACTCACGAGTGCTCGTGGGCCGGCATGAAAATTCGTTTGATGCAGATAGCGAACGTATGTCTGCACAAACTGCGAGCGTTTTGTCAATAACAAAGGAAACTTGGCATTATATGACATAGGAGCGTTAACTAGTCGCCCCCCAACTCGCAACAACGAAAAAGAGCACCATGTCCCAGCCTCTTCATGGATGAAGGGATTCAAGCGCTGAAGACTGGGGCCTAACTTGGTGCCTTTACGAACCCTTTCAATATCTTCTTGAGACTCATTTTTCTGTGTTATTTCGACTATTTTTAGAAACGCCTCGTCGTATTTTCCGTATGACGGAATTTTTCCAAAGTTGAGACTTTTGTCTTTGCATTTTCGGATGAAGCGGAACACGAAAACGAACACTCTTAGCAGTTTGAGGTGTGACGAGTATCCCTCGATTACATCCACTAAGTAATTTGGCTTGGCCGCGACGGTCAGTCCGACCGATTTCTTCCGACTTTCCATCTGTATCTCTTCTTCGGAAAGCTCGAAGTGTGGATTTCTGGGCCAGCTCTCTTCTTCAAACTTTAAGAACTCTGGTCCACCAAACCAGATCGACTGCACGATTTCCTCTACGTCACAACCTCTCGAAACTATGTCTGCTGGGTTCTGTTTTGTTGGCACATGCCGCCACGTAGCTTCACTTGACCACTCTTGAATCTCCGCTACTCGGTTCGCAACGAATGTTGACAACGACGAAGGGTGGGATCTGATCCAATGAAGAGTAACTTCTGAATCTTACCAGAATATAATTTTATCAATTGGAACCTTGAGCAGTGATTTGATTCGGTGACAAAGGTCTGCTAGAAGGTGAGCGGCACATAACTCAAGCCTTGGGAGCGTTTTCGTCTTGAGTGGCGCTACTTTCGACTTTGCAGTCAACAAGGAGACCTTGAAACCTTCTGCAGTCTTTCTACGGATATAGACGCAGGCTCCATAAGCTCTCATGGATGCGTCGGCAAAGGCATGTACTTGAATCGGTGACATGGGATCAGTATGCACAAATCGAGGTATGGTAATCTTCTCCAACTGACCCAAGGATTCTTTTAATAAGTTCCATGCTGTTTCCAAGTTCATTGGAATTGACTCATCCCAATCTAGCTTGTTGAGCCAAAGCTCCTGCAGTAGGATCTTTCCCTTAATTACTAAAGGACTTAACAAGCCAAGGGGGTCAAACAGCTTTGATGTCACCGATAAGATGTTCCGTTTTGTCGCTCGGAGACCCATAACTGACGTGTGAATTTGGAACTTAAAGACGTCTTCGTGTGGCAGCCACGATATTCCTAACGCCTTAGTTGACTCTGAGTCCGAGATCGTTATCGGTTTAACTGTGCTCTCGGATGCGGTGACCTCAGGTGAGTTCGAAAACCATTTAGTCAATTCAAACCCAGCGGTTTGAAGAACCTGAGCCACATCAGACTTAATTGTCTTTAACTCCTCTACGCAACCAGCACCAGTCAACATGTCATCGACATAGAAGTCGGAGTCAATAACTTCAGCAGCTTTAGGGAATGAGACTTTTGCAGACTCACTCAACCTCTTCAAACACCGAATTGCCAAAAATGGGGCTGGTCCAGTCCCATATGTTACGGTGTTGAGCTGGTATATTCTCAAGGACTCAGACGGGTCTCTTCTCCACACTATGAGCTGGAATTGTCTATCCGCATCAGCGACCCAGACTTGGCGATACATCTTCTTAACATCGGCTGTCAAGGCGTACCTGTGTAGTCTGAATCGGAGCAATGTCGAATACAGCTCATCCTGTATCGTAGGACCGACCATCAATATGTCGTTCAAGGCCACCTGAGAGGACGTTTTACAAGACGCATCGAAAACGACGCGGAGCTTGGTCGACGTGCTTTGAGGCCTCAACACACACTGATGTGGAATGAAATAATGTGGAGTTTTGGGGATTGTGTTGTCTGTGGTAGACATGTGACCCAAGGAGAGGTACTCTTCCATGAACTCCAAGTACATTTTCTGCAACTCGGGGTCACGAAACAATCTTTTTTCAAGCGATAAAAACCGCCGTTTAGCCACTTCAAAGGAGTTGCCTAAGAAACTGGGATCTGATTTGAACGGCAGTCTTACTTCAAACCGACCTGAAGGCACGACCTGAGTAGTCCTTCTATAATGCTTTTCACATAACTTGTGTTCAGGAGATAAAGACTTTTTAGAAGACGGCAATTCTTCCAGTGACCAAAACTTTTGTAATGTATTGTCGATGTGGATCACTGACTCTTCTCGACAACTCAAACAATTCCTAGCTTCTTGGGTGGCAGTCACCTTTGGAGTGTACCTGCCCGACACAATCCAGCCGAGAAGCGTTTTCTGCAGAGTTGGATAGTCAGGACCTTGTCGAATCTGACCAACAGATAGAAGTTCGAAAAATGTTTCTGCACCTATCAACATATCTATCTTCTGTAGCTTGAAGAAATATGGGTCTGCAAGTGGTAAGTTCTTCGGGATTTTCCAGTCACTCACGTTAAGTGTCTGATCAGGGTGATACCCCGAAATGGACCTTAGAATCCAGAAATCAACCTAAAACTCACTACCATTAATTCGCGACTTCACCACCGTGTGTATCTTTTTCTTGACTTGTGAATTGGATTCACCAATACCAAGCAAGTTGATACACGACTCCTCCCTACGGATCTGTAAGCGCTGTGCTAAGTCCTCAGTTATAAAATTGGTTTGAGACCCCGAGTCAAGCAGAGCTCGGGCCAAAACATGTTCACCATTATTTGTTCGGACGCTTACGATCGACGTAGCCAGAATAACTCTATCCATAGCTGTCGCATGGAGAGCATGCGAAGTGGAAGGTTGATTCTGATTGGGAGGAGGAGAAGAATTCTCTGGGGGTGATGGTAACGCTAGACTTTTATTCGCCACTGTGTACCTATGCAATAAGGTATGGTGTGAGCAGCCACACACTCGACACTTCTTAGCTTTGCATCGTACTACAGAGTGGCCTGGCTGCAGACAATTGATGCACAAGGATGCAGTTTTTGCGAATTCGAACCTTTGCATTACTGCTAGCCGACCAAATGGACTGCAATCTGTCAACAAATGGCCTTTCGCATTGCAGTAGCTGCATTGTTGATTTTTGGTATTCGCGGTGGAACACGCGAATGAGCTCCGATTATGCGGCTTGCTTGGCACAGCTTTCTGCTCCTGCTTTGGTTTGTCCGAATTTTCGGCCGAAAGATGCTGATGTCTGCGATTAAGCAACTTTTCACAGTCCGTCCAAAGTGGCAGTTTGTCATAATCGAGCTGTTCTTCCCATTTCTCTTTGGTCACCGGATCGACTCTGCTCAAGACGAGATGAATAATTATCGCATTCGAGATCTTTTTATCATCGCCTATCGACAACAACGAACCATATATGGATGAGGCGGTATCGATAAGGTTCCTTAAGGACGATGCTGATTGCTGGGTCATTTTGGGAAGATTAAATAGGGCATCAATGTGATTTTTAAAGATCAGACAATCATTATCGTACACCCGTTTT
The DNA here is from genome assembly GCF_003286085.1 of Drosophila persimilis. Taxonomy (NCBI): domain Eukaryota; kingdom Metazoa; phylum Arthropoda; class Insecta; order Diptera; family Drosophilidae; genus Drosophila; species Drosophila persimilis. The sequence continues at coordinate 92,706 of NW_020825476.1, forward strand.
AAGCTAGCCATTACTTTCTCGTAGTTGGTCTCGGTTACTTGGAAAGCCCTAACTGTTCCCAACGCTTCACCGGAGAGACACGAAAGCAAATGGTTGAACTTTTCGATAATTGGAATGCTTTGGTCATTATGAACTAGAGTCTCAAATAAACCTATGAAGTTTTTAAAGTCCGAAAAGTTGCCGCTGAACTGCGGCAGAGCTAACTTCGGAAGGCGAGCACGAGTTGGGCCACCATAAGCTGGTACTGCCGGTATTGTCTCATCAGCTGTCTTTAATGCGCAAATGAGAGACATTAATTTTGCCTTTGTGACAATTGAGAGTTCTTCCAACTCGACTACAAATTCATCGTCAATGTCTATATCTTCAATCTTCTCTTGAAGTTCGCGTGCCGTGTCAATGCTACGCATCAGCGTTTCGAGTCTGCACTCGAGCTCCGTCGATACCAGCGGAATATCCCCCGCTTCTAAACGGTCCGCTAATAAACGAATGCCTTTGACACGGCAACTGCGCTTTTTCTTCAGCTCTTCAAGGACGATATTGTTGGCTTTTGAGGTCATATTGATTCTCAATACAAGCAACTGAAGGCGAAAGATCGTTTCTAATAATCGTATTTAATGCCGAGGCACTCAATGAAATAATGGGTAATTGTACCCAAACGAGGTGAAAAACCAATATACCCGAAAAATTTAGGGTAGAGCGTCGCTTGGCTGGCGCGTACACGAAAACCACACAAGAATACCAACGAACTGCACTGGTGACAAGCGAAAACGAAAAATTTCACCGCTGCAGTTCTGAAGAATGAATGTTGTGTATATAAATTGATTTGCGAGGCACGACTTTGTCTTAATTGATAGTTGGATCCTACTGACACCAAACGAATATACCCGACGAAAACAGGGTAGCGCGTCACTTGGTGTTTGGTTTGGATCAAGCGCGCCAAACAAAAGAACAACGATAAGCAACGGTGAAGAGCGAAAGCGAGACGAAAAAATTCACCGCTGCAGCTGCGTATTGGTATGCGTGCTTGGCCAACGACCCAACTATACATATATTTGACACAACGAAAACGAGAAAGGGGAAAGGGGCGACAGCGATTGCAGTTAAAATGAGTTATATGTGTAGTTATTGCGTCCAAGAGGGTTAGATGTACATATGTATGTATATATGTATTAATATATATGCTCAACTCTAACTACAGCATGCAATCTAGCTCTACTATGTCATACGTATGTGACAAGAATTGAAAGCGAGGTGCAATTGTTTCAGCACAAGACAATAATTGCGAGTTTTTTAATCTTTTCGTCTTCACTCGAGCTTTCAATTTTTTGCACAAATACCTCTTGGGAAAATATAAAATTCCAGGTGCTGTACTCTCCTCTTGTATATATGTAGCTGCAGACAGGGTATTGCACGACCGACGCGGTGATTTTTAGTTTGGTTTGTTTGATTATTTGCACACACGTCGCGGTCAATTTGGCAATTTAGCTGCCGCACATATGCATGTACATGTATGTATGTATGTATAATAGATTTTGGCTATTTATCTTTTCTTCACTGTGTCACTGTCACTTTTTGCCTTCCACTTGAATTTATATGTACGTTTAAATTGCAAGTCCACCCGGGGGCGCCATGAAATTTTAGAATAGTTTTTCTAAATAACAATACCGAAATTTCTTGGGTGACTGCAATTTTTATACCCGATACTCAAAATGAGTATTGGGGTATATTAGATTTGTGGTAAAAGTGGATGTGTGTAACGTCCAGAAGGAATCGTTTCCGACCCCAAAAAGTATATATATTCTTGATCAGCATCAATAGCCGAGTCGATTGAGCCATGTCTGTCTGTCCGTCTGTCCGTCTGTCCGTCCGTCCGTCTGTCCGTCTGTCCGTCTGTCCGTCCCCTTCAGCGCCTAATGCTCAAAGACTATAAGAGCTAGAGCAACGATGTTTTGGATCCAGACTTCTGTGATATGTCACTGCTACAAAAATATTTCAAAACTTTGCACCGCCCACTTCCGCCCCCACAAAGGGCGAAAATCTGTGGCATCCACAATTTTAAAGATACGAGAAAACAAAAAACGCAGAATCGTAGAGAATGACCATATCTTTTAGACTGCAGAATCTGAATTGGATCGTATTACTATTATAGCCAGCATCAAGAAAACAATTTCTCTAACACACAGGTAGCATAGGCGGCTTTGCTTAGAGTAAAACATTAGCGCCTAGATCTCAGAGACTATAAAAGCTAGAGCAACCAAATTTGGTATCCACACTCCTAATATATCGGACCGAGACGAGTTTGTTTCAAAATTTCGCCACACCCCCTTCCGCCCCCGCAAAGGATGCAAATCTGGGGATATTAACAAATCTCAGAGACTATTAAAGCTAGAGTAACCAAATTTGGTATCCGCACTTCTGTTAGATCTCACTATAAGACCTTTATCTCAAAATTTCGGCCCATCCCCTTCCGCCCACACAAAGGACGAAAATCTGTTGCATCCACAATATTGCAGATTTGAGAAAACTAAAAACGCAGAATCATAAATAATTACCATATCTATCAGGTTGCTGAATCTGGATCAGATCAGATCATTTTTATAGCCAAAAGGAACAAATCAATTTGCAGTGGCTACGCAGCGCCCGACGTCACGCTCAGACTGATTTTCTGTCTCTCTTTGTCACTCTTTGTCGTGTCGTTTAATATTAGCGGCGTCTGCCGGAGGAGAGCCATACTGACTTAGTATCGGGTATAACTGTAGAGTTGTGGTGTCCGCAAAGTTCCCCCTCGTTTTATTTGTGAATGACCCTCCTCAAGTTATAACAAACTCTACTACACTACTGTATGCTGATGATGTCAAAATCTGTCTTTCTTACTCTGATTGGTATTTGCACACACGCCTTCAACTTGATCTAAGTGAACTACTATTGTGGTGTTCAACTAATCTTCTTTTTCTGAACCTTTCCAAATGCAAACTTATGACATTTTACCGTCGCGCTCCTCATTGTTCGCGCTCCCATATGTTCTAGGAAATCATGTTGTTTGAGATGCCAAGCTTTTTTGGCACCTATGTATTTCAAAATAAAAAGAGATTTTGGGTTAAACTTTATAATTTGTATTTAATCTTGGTGGCTTAGCGGAAGCCGATTGCTTGCTCTTGCCAGATGAACTTTATGCGAGATCGATATGCAACCAATGCGCAGAGGGGTTAGCATAGAACTAAAACTATAGACGACGGCGTTAGATCAAAGTGACTGCCGAAGTGGCGGCAGCAGATCAAAGTAGTTGCCGAAGTGGCGGCGGCAGAGAGCCCCTTTAGCGGGAGACCGCAGCAGCTCTGCAGAAAGTCAATGCTTTACAACATATGTAGGCGGCTCTCTATGCTCATACAATAATAATGTTAAAGTTACGGTTATTCTTCAGCGGCTGGCCCGAACATACTCCCCCCGTTGGGAGCTAGTCTCTCAACAGATTCCTTAAGGGGCAGCAAACATAGCCGAGTGACGGCCCTCCTGATGTTTCCCGAGGATGTCTTCAGGTCAGCGACGCGACACACTCCGTCCTTGCCCAAAACGACATCGACCACTCTAGCCAGTGGCCAACGCATTGGAGGAAGATTTTCGTCCTTCACCAGAACGAGGTCGTTCTTGCAGATGTTTTGCGCGGGGGTACGCCACTTCGCGCGCTCTTGCAAAAGAGTGAGATACTCTTCGCGCCAACGGCTCCAAAATATTTGTTGTAGTTGGGTGACCCGCTGCCAGCCATCCAGACGATTGTAGTTCAGCTTCGTTAGGTCAGGCTCGAGGATTTGCTCATGGGGGCCGCCTAAAAGCAGATGAGCAGGAGTCAAAACGTCTAAATCATCAGGATTTTCTGAAAGCGAGAGCAAAGGGCGAGAGTTAACAATTGCAGTGATCTGACAGATCAGAGTGCGCAGCTCGTCGAAGCTAAGCACAGATGGTCCAACTGAGCGGTACAGGTGATATTTTGCGGTCTTCACGGCCGCTTCCCACAACCCGCCAAAATGCGGAGAGCGAGGTGGAATGAAACGCCAGTCGATCGAGTCAGCCAAGCAGGATTCGTGGACCTCCTTCATATGCGGTTCGCTCAGACAGAGCTTCTTTAGCTCCAGAAGCTCGTTCTTGGCGCCAACGAAGTTTGTCGCATTGTCCGACCAAATTTGACTTGGCCTTCCTCGAGTGGAAGTAAAACGCTTTAGTGCGCCTAGAAACGATGCAGTGGTCAAATCCTTTACGAGCTCCATGTGTATAGCCTTGGAAGTGAAGCAGATGAATACGCTAATGTAGCACTTGATCGGAGGCCTTGTGCGGATTTCTGATCGGTAGAAAAAAGGTCCACAGTAATCTACTCCAGTGACTTCAAAAGCTCGAGATCCTTCCAAACGTTCCTTAGGTAGGTCTCCCATGATGTGTTCGACCATGCGCGGCCTAGTCCTGAAGCATCTCACACATCTGCTGACGACCCTTGACACTGCCTTAACACCTCCAATGGGCCAATATTCCAGCCGAATTTTGGATAGCAAGGCGCGAGGTCCGGCATGGAGGTTTCTTTCATGGTAATATCTTATCAGCGCAAAGGTAATGGAATGTCCCTTTGGCAGAATGAGCGGGTGCTGAGCATCAAATCCTAGCGATGAGTTGCCAAGACGACCTCCAACTCTAAGTAGTCCAGAATGATCGATGAACGGGTTGAGCGAACTAATAGAACTGGATTTCATGACTTGACCATTGCGCCGAATCTCCTTTATGTCCATCCACAAATTTGCCAGCTGAATGTGTCGAATTAGAAGATGCGTTCCTTGCCGAATATCAGAAACGGTGAGTCCTGGATGCCTAAGACGATGTATAAATTTATGCATGTAGGCGAATGTGCGCTGCATGCGAAAGAATGAATTCGCAAATTTGCATCCGGACGTGAGATCGGCATGTGGAGACGTGATTAGCAATCCTCTCTTGCGAAGCTCCAAAGCTGCTATGTTGTTAGTAGGAGATACAGGCCACTTATCCTTGGAGCATAGCAAAAAGGATGGGCCGTGAAACCATAGCTCTGACTGGATAAGATGGTTGGGAAGCGAGCCTCTCGAGAGAATATCAGCAGGATTTAAAGATGTGGGAACATAGCGCCATTCCATGTCTGCCGTCAACTCCTGAATTGATGCCACTCGATTTGCCACGAAAACTTGAAATTTAGCTGGCTCGTCCCTAATCCAAGATAATGCTGTTGACGAATCCGACCAGCAATAGAACCGACCTGTAAAGATTCCCATGTCCTTTACATTCTGCATGATTTTCGCAAGCAAATGGGCTCCACTTAATTCCAGCTTAGGAATCGATATAGTCTTTAGCGGAGCCACTCGCGACTTTGAGCACAAAACGTGGCTCGAAGACTGGGCTTCCCTGGACACGACATACACGCAAGCGCCATATGCTTCTAAGCTGGCCAAAGAATCCATGAACTTCTGCAGCCACACTAGAACGAAGAACCAAGCGAGGAAATGAGATCCGAGAAATGCTTGCCAAACTATTTCTCAAGTCCATCCAAGTTGAATGCAATGCTGAGGGTAGGCTTTCATCCCAATCCAAATTTTCTCTCCAAAGCTGCTGAAGGAAGATTTTGCACCTGACAATGACTGGATTTATCAATCCAAGAGGGTCGTAGAACCGCGCAATCGTAGATAGAACCGACCGCTTTGATGGCTTTGAGGTTGTGTCCAGTGCGGACAAGGCAAAAAGCAGCTGATCCGAAGCAGGGTCCCACGCTATGCCGAGAGTTTTGGCTATGTCGCTTCCATCATTAAACTTTAGGAACTTCCCTATGTCATCTTCAGGGGTTCCCTCAAGTACTTCCTGGTGACTGGAGCACCATTTCCTAAGTCTAAAGTTACCACGGGACAGTAAAGCTGATGTTTGGTGCATCTTTTCCATGACCTGTGCGACCGAATTACCGCCCGAAATAAGGTCATCCACGTAAAACTCCTGCCGCAGAGCAGCTGAGCCAAGAGGGTAGGATTCACCCTCGTCGATGGCCTGCATTGCGCGGACCGCTAGAAATGATGCAGCCCTCGTCCCGTATGTGACGGTGTCTAATGTGTAGACTTGAACCTCGGACTCGATGGAATCTCGCCATAGGATGCATTGATACAAATTGTCGGGTGGAGACACTCGTACGCAGCGGTACATTTTACAAATGTCCCCAGTGAGAGCGACTGGATATGTTCGAAAGCGAATCAATATGTTGAGCAATGCAGGCTGAATAACAGGGCCTGTCATCATCACATCATTTAGAGAATATCCAGTTGATGTAGCTGCGGATCCATCGAAAACGACACGGAGTTTTGTCGTCGTACTGTCCTCCTTTAGGACACAGTGATGAGGCAAGAAATATTTGCTGAGGCTACGGGAATCAGGGTTGACTTGGTGCATATGATGCAAATCAATGTACTCCCTCATAAAGGCGGAATACCGCTCCTTTAGTGTAGGATTACGCTCCAGTTTTCGCTCCAGACTGATGAACCGTCGATAAGCCTGAGCATAAGATTCTCCTAAACGATCAATATTGTTGTTTAGCGGCAGACGAACTGCATACTCCCCGGATGGCAACCGTGAAAGGTGGCTTACGAAATGTGCTTCACAATCGTCTTCTTCTTTGGTATTCAACCCAACCTCCACACAATTCTCGACTTCCCAAAACATACGAAGAGTTTTATCCAACCTTGCTTCCATCTCAGCTATCGAATCTGGACAATTGTGCGTGGCCAAAAGCGCCGAGCTTGATACCTTCTGTCCACCACCAGATACGATCCACCCAAGCCGGGTCTTCTGCAGAAGAGGCAGTCCATCGGTGAGTTTGATTTGCCCTACGCAGAGGAGATCATAAAAAACGCTCGCACCAATGAGAAGATCAACCCGTTGAGGATTGAAAAATGCAGGATCAGCGAGCTGAATGTTAGATGGAATACGCCAATCGGATACATTTACTGCCATACTTGGTTGAGAATCGGTAATCGTGGGGGCGATGAGAGCAGTAAGCGTAGATGTGTAAGCAGAGGTGCGAGAATGCATACAAATGCTTATGGTGGATCCCTCAGTAGAAACGCTGGTATCGCCCAGCCCAGACACAAGTGCAGACGATTGAGTTTTCCTAAGCTGAAGCTGCTGGGCGAACCTGGATGTGACGAGATGCAGCTGCGATCCTGAATCTAAGATGGCACGACAAGGAACTAAAACGCCAGACCGATTCTTCACGAGAACCACGGCTGTAGCCAGAAGCACGACATCAGAGTGAAGACCTTGGGCAGCAAGAGAGGTAGACGAAGGTAGAGACGAGCTGCTAGCAGAATTTTGAGCAACGGAAAGAGTGTCCGGTTGAACGGCCAGATCGGGAGGAGTAATACCTGGGCAGCCTTGTGTTGTGGGCTGCATACTAACGAAGTGCAACAAACTATGATGCCTACCGCCGCATACTCGACATTTTCCACTATTGCATGCGCGGGTCTGGTGCCCCGGTTTTAGGCAATTGAAGCATAGGGAAAGCTTCTTCACTTCTTTGTGGCGCAGCAACAGTGAGAGATTTTCGAATATCTTGCACGAGTATATTCCATGGCCCGCTGAGTGGCAAAAGACGCATACAGACGGGTCGGCGGAAGAGTTGGAAGCTACAAACGTTTTCTTAACATGCGTATAGGAATGGTTTTTTCCCACCTGATCGCTACTAGCGTGTGTCGCTGTAGCATATTCCAATCGCTCCATTTTCTGGCAGCGTTGCTGCAAGAATTCGAAGAATTCCTCTGCGGTAGGTATAGCATCCGACGATGTGTGCTCCTCCCATTTGGTTTGCGTCTTCGAATCCAACTTCTGCAGCAGCATGTTGATAACCATGAATCCCGAAATCTCCTCAGCAGTTCCCAATGTCTGCAACGCTCGCATGTGTAAATTGACTGCATCCGAAAACTCCCGAAGCCTTTTAGCAGAAGGCGAGTCTACCCTCTTTAGCCCAAGAATCTTCTTGATGTGTGCCTGGAAAACAAGTCTTTTGTTATTAAAGCGTTTATTAAGTATATCCAGAGCCGCACGATAATTGGCACTGGAGAGCTCCAACGATCGAACCGAATCCAAAGCCGCATCAGCGAGGCAAGAGCGAAGGTGCTGGAATTTCTCGATGTCACTGAGATCCGCATCCGCTTCAATCACCGATTTGAACATTGCCATAAAATCCGAGAACTCGACGTATCCACCAGAAAACTTCGGCACCTTCAGCTCAGGAAGTCGCTGCTTGTGAGCCATGATGATGGTACTATGTCCGGAATGGCTTGGCAGAGTCGTAGAATTGGCAGCGGCGTGTGACTGGCTTACTTCAACAGCAGCCAGCAACTCAGCTTTCAACGATATGAAAAGAGTATCGAAGATTTCGCGCAGCTCACTCCCAATCTCGTTTTGATCGAGAGCCTCCAACTCATTATGGGCCTTATTAAATTCCGCTCGAATTTCTGCCAACATATCAAGGCGCACCTCGACTTCCGCGGCGGTCAGCTTGTCGATTTTATTCCCCGCGAAGGATTCGCCAAGCCTGTGCAATCGATCATATAATGATTGACTTTTACGTTTATACAGACTCAGTCTGGAATCAGCCACCACAATATTTCCGCCCGCGCCTGTATTTGGATCGTTGTCCATGTTAACCGTTGTGCAATCGACACAACAACGGAAAATGAAATACCGCTTAAGCGACGATGTATAGACGCGAGAGCGAGAATGCAAGACACGAAAAGTCAAGAACCGCGGCTGCAGCTGCGCAAAGAATGAGAGATTCGACGCTTAAAGTATCGGAATTTGTCTATAAATATTCCAGCCGCACTCTCACTGAATTTGCACTTTAAACTGTTTTTAATGTGCACACAAATGTATTTGTTGGTAGTTAAACTACCCAACAACACAATATTGTATAATTAATAAGTGTTTTAACGGAACGCGATTAAGCAATGGTTTTATATCACGTCGGGGGGTCACCAATGTTTGAGATGCCAAGCTTTTTTGGCACCTATGTATTTCAAAATAAAAAGAGATTTTGGGTTAAACTTTATAATTCGTATTTAATCTTGGTGGCTTAGCGGAAGCCGATTGCTTGCTATTGGCAGATGAACTTTATGCGAGATCGATATGCAACCAATGCGCAGAGGGGTTAGCATAGAACTAAAACTATGGACGACGGCGTTAGATCAAAGTGACTGCCGAAGTGGCGGCAGCAGATCAAAGTAGTTGCCGAAGTGGCGGCGGCAGAGAGCCCCTTTAGCGGGAGAGCGCAGCAGCTCTGCAGAAAGTCAATGCTTTACAACATATGTAGGCGGCTCTCTATGCCGAGCTTGCAATTCTTGGAGGTATTCTGTAGACCATTGTTTCCAGAATGAATGCTTTAGACGCGATACCAATTCCCAGCGCTTGACCAATGTTCTTCCTTGATGATCAGTATTGACGTCAGGAGGCGTTGTCAATGGTTCACCAATCAAGAAGTGTCCTGGGGTGAGCGCTGTTGTATCAGTGGGATCATTTGACATTGGAGTGATGGGTCGAGATTTGAGAATTGCTTCAATTTCGATTATCACTGTGTTTAGTTCTTCAAATGTCAATGAGGCTGTGTTGGTGGTTGTTATCAACAGTTTTTTTTGCTGATTTTACCGCCGCTTCCCAGAGGCCGCCAAACGATGGAGCCCTGGGAGGAATGAATTTAAAATCCACTTGCTTTTTGTTGCAATGATTCGTGATCAGAGCACTTGCCTTTGAGCTGAATATAGAGTCTTCTAATTCTTTAAGCTGGTTGTTTGCACCCACAAAGTTCGTTGCATTGTCGCAATGAATAGTTTGGCACTTCCCACGTCTGCTTAAGAATCGACGCAGGGCGGCCAAGAATGCATCTGTGGTCAGGTCGCTTACCAGCTCCAGGTGTACTGCCTTTGTGGAAAAGTAGCAAAACACGGCGATGTACGCCTTATCGGGTCTTTTGCCTCGGATCTTATGGTGGATCGAGATTGGTCCACAGTAGTCGACGCCTACATTAAGAAACGGGCGTGCTTGTGTGACTCGTTGTGCTAGGAGATTGCCCATGATCTGGTGTATCAGCTTTGGTCTAGCCTTGGTGCATCTAACACAGCTGTGGATGATGCTTCTAGCCATTGTCTTGTCATTGATAATCCAATATTGTTGTCTTGCGATTGCCCTTAATGCTTGAGCACCACAATGCGATTCCTCTCGACAGGACATCGGCTGCGTTGTTGGCCGATGACACGTCGTGACGCCATTGTGACTGATTTGTTAATGCCTGGATTTTGGCTATTCGGTTTGCCACAAAGGTATGGTATGTTGATGACGATGCGTTTATCCAGGATAAAACAACGGTGGAATCACTCCAAAACCATCCTGAAACCGTTGTAATGTCCATGTGCAGATCCTGTCGGACTCGGTTTGTGAGCTCACTGCAGCACAAAGTTCTAACAGTGGTAGTGATTGTTTGGCTGTCGGCGCCACACGTGATTTCGAACAGAGCAGTCTTACTGACACTTGGTTGTTTTTGTATGTAGCGCGTACATATACTGCTGCGCCATATGCTCGTTCTGATGCATCTACAAACGGATGGAGTTCTTGGGTAACTGGAATTTTACCATCGTAGATATGCCGGGGAATTTGCATTTTGTTCAATGTTTGTAAGTCGTCCCGGTATTCTTTCCATTCGGTTTGGTGTTGTAATGGTAATTCGTTATCCCAATCCAGTTTGAGCTCCCAAAGTTGTTGCATGAAGATTTTTGCCTTTACTACCACCGGTGCAAAAAGTCAAAGATTTGGGCCAGTTCGGAACATACCACCCGTTTGGTGATGCGTGTAGCCTGGCTTTTCTGTGTTCGTCCACACAATGTATCCTTCTTCGGCATCCAGATGAGACCCAGAGTTTTCACGCTGTAGTGCTCTAGTGTCTCTCCTAATTTTACATCGGTTACAATATCCTCTTTGGGGATTCCTTGGAGAAGTTGCTCATTGTTGGAGCACCACTTGCGCAATTTGAATCCGGACGGTAGAAATATCTTATTTAGTTCTTGTCGAGCATGAATTGCCTCTGGAATCGTGTTTGCTCCAGTTAGACAGTCGTCAACATAGAAATCTGTTTTTAATGTTGTTGATCCTACTGGTAGTCTGTCTTTGTATTGTATTGCCAAATGATCCAGACATTTCGTTGCTAGGAACGGAGCAGCTGTTGTCCCATATGTTACTGTTTTCAGGCGATAGTACCTGATCTCTTCGGATGGATTGCTTCTCCAGACTATCATCTGATGGAATTGATCCTCCGGATTCATCCACACTTGCCGGTACATCTTTTCTATGTCCGCTGTGAATACGTACTTATGAATTCGAAATCGTAGCATAATGGACATAAGTTCGCTCTGAACGGTGGGTCCAGCCTGCAGAATGTCGTTCAAAGATTTCCCGCTTGTTGATTTGCATGAGGCATCGAATACTACCCGAAGCTTTGTGGTGGTGCTCTCAGGTTTGAGTGGAATATGTGGAATAAGTTAGTGCCTTTTGGGAACTTTTGATGCTGGCTCAATCTTCATATGTCCTAGTCCTTCATACTCTTCCATGAAGTCCACATAACTCTTCCAAGTTTCTGTTGAGCTTCGCCGCTCCAACGCTAGGAATCTTTTTGTTGCGGTTTCCAACGTCTCCCCCAGGGCTGAAGGGTGTTCGGAAAATAGGAGCTTTACAATAAAACGGCCGTCTGAAGCTGTCTGAAGATTTTCTATAAAATGAGCTTCACACCGTGCTTCCACTGGAGTGCGTGGTTTGTCTTCCGTCTCTAGATTGTCCAGAGTGCAGAATCTTTCCATGAGCTCGTTTACTCCCGTTGCACAAATGGGTGAGGAATTGTGGGCAGATTTGACTTTTCCTGCCACAATCCATCCCAGCTTAGCTGTTGATCTGGTAGCAGCAGCGAGTAGTAATGCTCGACTCCGATTTACATGTCTGTGGCTGAACAGATATAGTGTTTTTATACCCGATACTCAAAATGAGTATTGGGGTATATTAGATTTGTGGTAAAAGTGGATGTGTGTAACGTCCAGAAGGAATCGTTTCCGACCCTATAAAGTATATATATTCTTGATCAGCATCAATAGCCGAGTCGATTGAGCCCTGTCTGTCTGTCCGTCCGTCCGTCTGTCCGTCTGTCCGTCCCCTTCAGCGCCTAATGCTCAAAGACTATAAGAGCTAGAGCAACGATGTTTTGGATCCAGACTTCTGTGATATGTCACTGCTCCAAAAATATTTCAAAACTTTGCCCCGCCCACATCCGCCCCCACAAAGGGCGAAAATCTGTGGCATCCACAATTTCGACGATACGAGAAAACTAAAAACGCAGAATCGTAGAAGATGACTATATCTTCTAGAGTGCAAAATCTGAACCAGATCGTATAATTATTACAGCCAGAATCACGAAAACAATTTCACTCTTTCTCGCTCTGTCTCACTCTAACACACAGGTTTCATGGTCGGTTTTGCCAATTGCAAAATATGAGTTCAAGGATCTCAGAACCTATAAAAGCCAGAGCAACCCAATTTGGTATCCACACTCCTGTGATATCGGACCTTGACCGTTTCCTGTCCAAATTTCGCCACACCCCCTTCCGCCCCCGCAAAGGACGAAAATCTGAGGCAACCACAAATCTCAGAGACTATTAAGGCTAGAGTAACCAAATTTGGTACACACACTCCTTTAAGATGTCACTATAAAACGTATATCTCAGAATTTCGCCCCACCCCCATCCGCCCCCACAAAGGACGAAAATCTGTTGCATCCACAATATTGCAGATTTGAGAAAACTAAAAACGCAGAATCATAGATAATGACCATATCTATTAGATTGCTGAATCTGGATCAGATCAGATCATTTTTATAGCCAAAAGGAACAAATCAATTTGCAGTGGCTACGCAGCGCCCGACGTCACGCTCAGACTGATTTTCTGTCTCTCTCGCACGCACTCTTTGTCGTGTCGTTAAATATTAGCGGCGTCTGCCGGAGGAGAGCCATACTGACTTAGTATCGGGTATAACCTTAGAGTTGCGGTGTCCGCAGCAACTCACAACGTTTCCCCCTCGTTTTTTTTTAAGTTCAGAGGAAAGGTAGCATGAGTCTACAAGAAGAATTTACAATCGTTAATATTTTCCGTCATTAACCTCCAGTATTTGAACTATTTAAATAGAGGGGGCTTAAGAGGGCTAAGTTCGGGTTTTCAGATACATATATTGTTGTTGAGGAACCAAAATTGAGGCAAAAACAATTAAAGTCAAGTATTTAAAACAAGACAGTTAAGTAGAAAATTGATTCATTAATCGGATAAAATTATGTGGGCAGGGCTGAGAGATCTAGATATCTAAAAATATTCGACGGAATATCAAAATTGTTTCTGCTTCGAACTGTATTGGAAAAAGCAATAATGCAGCTGGCTGGATGACAACAAAGAAATAATATAAGTCCAGTCCACATCATTGCAAAGCGACTGTCCCTGCATGGAGCAAACTGAGATCCTCGCCCGCATACAGCCAAAGCATGTCCATTTTCAAGGCGCGGTATGGAAGACACAAAAATGTGACGTGTTTTCGGGAATTAAGAAAAAAAGATTGTTATCCCCCCCTGTATCTTTCAGTGTAAAAGAGTTCGATGATGCGCTGGCCCAGGATGTGGTTGACCTAAAGGAGCTGCGCAGACTGACGTTTAATGGTGGGATATCACACTTCTGATAGGCGTAGTAATTCATGGACATGAATCCAATCCAATCCACAGGTGTGCCCGATGTACAAAGCTTCCGTGCACTCAGCTGGAAACTGCTGTTGGGCTACTTGGGACCAAGACGCAGCAGTTGGACGACCACGCTGGCCCAGAAGCGAGCCCTGTACCAGCAGTTCATTGAGGAATTGGTACTCCCCCCGGGACACAGCTGCAATGGAGCTGGAGAAGGCGACGGGGACGGGGACGTCGCTGTTGATTCAAGGGGCGTTGGCCTACAAGATCATCCGCTTAGCGAGGGGCCAGAAAGCGCCTGGAACACATTCTTCAATGACATGGCCTGGGTTACGTACAGGGCAAGAATGAGATTGTGTTTTAGAGAACGACTTTGCCTCGTATGTGAAGCTGCTGCAAAACTATCCACCCATTGACATAAACGTTGTGATTACTCATGCAGTCTCCCTGGCGTAGCACTCACTTTTAGTGATACCACAGATATTACATATAATACCCGATTCCGGGTAGAGTCTGACAAAGCAATAATCCACAGTGTCTAGTTATCATGTTCAATAGTTGGAAGCCCAGGACCCAACAAAAGATCGAACACTAGCGCTGTTTCTCTGTTTTATACGTTACAATTTCATAATAAACGAATGTGCCGCATGTGTTTGTGTGGAGATTAAAAATGCGAAAACATATGTAAAATAGAGTGATCATAGCTCAAGTGTAATTTTGTGTTCGTGTGTGGCATCGTCAAAAAACACAGTAAAAAATATATATAACATTGGATTCCCGTTAGAGATTGATTACTTGGCCAAACGTGGGGCCGTATCCTTGCAAATCGTCTGAGCAATAAACTCCACCAGTGTTCGGGTCGGGCGGCCGGCCATTCCCTTGCGCAGATACTCGTATTCGAAGCCCTTTGTCACCATAACATTTGTGGCATCCTTTGAGGGAGAAAATCCATAAGATCTGCGCCCCAACAAAGCGCCCCACAATACTCACAATATGCATCCACTGGCCACAGGGCACAAACTCACGGAGAAAGGCAGCGGCCTTGCAGGGACGTCCACCTCGGTCAATGCCATAGTTCTGCACATCGCTGCGTCCCCCGGCACGCACGGCCTTGCTGTAATATTTCCACAATGGGAAGCGCCACACACGATCTCCGGTATGCATGCTGGCGTGCTTGATCTGCTGCCACAGGATCTCCGAGTTGGTAAAGACCCCCGCAGCCGACTCATCCAGGGCCTGGCGCATGTAGCCCGAGCAGGTGCCGACGTCAATGATGCACTTGGGACAGAAGTTTTGCGCATACAGCAGGGCGTCTGCCAGGACCAGTACATCCTCGTGATCGGTGCACTGGATCTCGATGGTCTTGCCGTTCATGGACTTGACCATGTCCCCAGTACGGACCGAATTGCAGCCCACTACGTTTTCACAAAGAGGTATCAGGCCGCGAATGTTGACCTAAGAACAGCATTATTATTCAAGGAGATATCATTTCTGTCCTGAGTACTTACCGGTAAACGCAGGCCAGCCACAGCTCGACAACAGGCCACCACAACGGCGGCCCCGGTCATGTCGCCACGCATATGGAAGAGCTCATGTTTCTCTTTCAGGCACAATCCTCCAGCATCGTAAGTCACGCCTTGGCCCACCAGCACAATGGGGCGCTCCTCGGCACAGGTGCCGTAGTAACTCAGCTCCAGGAAGATGGGTGGCTCGCACGAGGCCTTGCCCACAGCCAGGAAGGCGTGCATTGACTGGCTCTCGGCCCAGCCCTCGACCTTGACCTCCACATTGACACCGGATTTGCACAGCACCTCGACGACATTCTGCGCAAAAGCTGTGGGTGTGAGGAGGTTGGAGGGCATCTCCTGCAGCTGTCTCGTCAGGTTCTGGGCGGCTGCCTTCTGCAGACCAATGCGCCATCCTTCGAGGTCGCAGACCTCGTCTTTTCTTGCGTATAAGTCCAGCGACGGCACTGGAATCCTGTTCTGTGGGTTACGCAGCTCCTGGTAGAGCCAGATGCCCAATGCGGCCCCCTCGGCGGCGGACTCGGCGTGGCCGCAGTTTTCAACTTCGATTCTGTCGGTGTCCAGCTCGGCCAGGATACGGCAGGCGGCGGCCACGGAGCGACGGATCGCCTCCTTCTGTTCGTCGAGCACCTCGTAGGGATTGTAGCCGAGGCACTCCTTGCCGAGGCCGACCACAGCCACCACAGAGTAATAGGGGATGCGCTCTGGCTCGATCGCGAAGAAAAGGCGAGCCTCGCCCCGCTTGGGCATGGGTCCGGACATGCGGAGGACCTGTAGCAATCGGCCGGCAGTCTTCTGGACATTGTACCGCCAACCGGCCGCGGTGAGGACGCCAGCATCATTGCGGTCCGTTTCGTCGGCGAACACGCCGACCACAAGTCCGCGGGATGGAGGATCCGCACACATGTCCATCTGCTGGAGCTGCAACATCTGGTTTACCGCCTGCGAGGCGGAGCGGCGCTGGATAGCCTGGGGACGTGGTCGCAGGCGCTGCGGGAAGGCCTGGGAGACCAGCCGACGTACAACGCCAAGCATTATTTTTCGTTAAGCCCACACAATGTACCAAATATCAGAATATACGTATTTCGTGTTCAATTTCTAGCAATAGAGAATGCCAAATTGAGGCGATGAATGTACTCCATGAGAAAGTGACACTCACTTCAAGGGCTATTTGGTCGGTACATTCAGGAAATTCGAAAGGATCAGAATCTAAAAACGAGTGGACATCGGCCCTTCACTCACTACTGTTTTGGTTTGGCTGTCCTCGGAGGAGTAAACATGTCGAGTATGTATATCTTTGACAAATGGGGCTAACAAATCATGAACTCTTGAAGGGCCATGGTACTCAAATAGATGTGGCTCTGGATGAGTGTAACTTCCAGAAGGAAGCCTTTTCGTCCTATGAGCGTCCTTGATGAGCACCTAGATATCAGAGACCATGAAAGCTAGAGCAACCAAATTGTATATCCAGACACCTGGACCCGTCCGCCCCCACAAAGACCAAAAATCTGTGGCATTCACAATTAACGCAGAATCGTAGAGAACGCCATATTTACTAGACTGTCAAATGTGGATGAGATCGGATCGTTTTTATAACGACCAAATCGCCTTCCACGCGCTTACTCATTCTCTCTCGATCTCTCTATCCATCTCACACACTCTTTCTCGAGCAGTGTGTTCGCTCTGGCGGAGGGAAGCGAGACAGAACGGCGGGCTTGTGTGTAAGAAAGAGAGAGAGGGAGAAAAGTTCCACTCTCCTATCTCATGACAAGTGCGAGCATAATTCAGAGTTCATTTCGTTCCCGCTCGTTAAAGAATCTTTTTTGTATAAGTGGGTGATAAAAAAGAAAGGTTTTTAAAATCAAAACGTTATAGAATACAATTTATTTGGCATACGCCTAACTTTTAAAATATTTCAGCGAAAAATAAGTTTAATTTTACAATAAGGCATCGTCGTTACAAAGTGCCGTGACTAAATGATTCCTTTAAACTTTCGATACTGCATCATTAATTCCTGAAAATTTAGAATAGTTTTTCTAAAATAAAGAGACCGAAAAACTTGGGTGACTGCAAATTTGTATTTTACGACGACGAAAAAAAAAGGAGTGCGTGCGTTCGTTTTCATAGATTTTTCTCGACTTCTCTTCATATATTCAAACAATTTCTTCTGCGCCTATCTTACCTACGGTTGCAAAGTGGGGCGAATTCGCCAAGAGCGAGAGAGCGAGCTTATATTGCGCTCCCGCTTTGCCCTAGCCTAACTTACACTAGACTTCATAAAATACGATCCTAATAACAATTATTATACGCCAAATGGCGCTACACCGGCCCCGTTGAAGGCCTGGAAGGCTTCAAACCAGTGGCAGAAGAGCCAACTTGTGGATTGGCCTCCTGAACGTGGCTCCGCTGCTCGTCCTTAGGTCGACCACTCTGACCCTTCCGTCCTGCCCGGCGGTTGTAACGACCACCCTTCCGAGGAGCCCCTGTTGAGGGGGCAGGTTGTCCTCGGCGACGATTACGAGGTCGCCTTCCTTGATGTTTGGTTCCTCCTGATGCCACTTGAATCTTATTTGCAATCCCAGCACATACTCCCGGGACCATCGCTGCCAGAACATTTGCCTGGCTGACGAGACAAGCCGCCATCGCTTTAAGCAGCTCAGACCCTCCTGGTCCGGGGTCCTGGGTGCTGGGGGTGCGATGAGCGGCCCGCCTGTCAGCAGGTGCCCGGGAGTCAGCATGTCTCCGTCGCTTGGGTCTGGGCTTAGGGGTCCTAGCGGGCGCGAGTTGAGTACCGCCTCGATCCCGACCAGCACGGTCTCCAGCTCCTCTGCGGTGAGGAGAGCGCTTCCGACTGCCCGTAGGAGTAGGCCCTTGGCAGACTTCACACCGGCCTCCCAAAGTCCGCCCATGTGCGGTGCTCGAGGCGGTATGAAGGCAATCTCGCACCTGCTTCTTGACGCAAATTCGCGTATCGCGTCCGCTTCCGCCTCTATCTTCCTCCGCAGTTCGCTGAAGTGGCGACTTGCTCCGACGAAATTTGTCGCGTTGTCGCGTTGTCGCAGTTCACGCGTTGCGGACATCCTCGACGACCGACGAACCTTTGGAATGCCAACAAGAAGGAATTAGTCGTCAAATCGGAGACAATTTCTAAATGAACCGCCTTGGACGCAAAACAGACAAATAACGCTATGTAGGACTTATAAGGGGGCCTTCCACGAATTTTCAGAGTCGTATAGACTGGGCCACAAAAATCAACGCCACATACTGAAAATGGGCGGAGAGCACGGAGCCGGTCTGCGGGTAAGTTGCCCATCATTTGGGTCTGGAGTAGCGGCTTGCATTTAAAGCAACGAATACATGACCTAACTGTCGCCCTGCAGACCGCCTGAGCATTCACTATCCAAATGCGTTGTCTAAGGATACTCACGAGTGCTCGTGGGCCGGCATGAAAACTCGTTTGATGCAGATAGCGAACGTACTGCGAGCGTTTTGTCAATAAAAAGGGAAACTTGGCATTATATGACATTGGAGCGTTAACTAGTCGCCTTCCAACTCGCAACAACGAAAAAGAGCACCATGTCCCAGCCTCTTCATGGAGGAAGGGATTTAAGCGCTGAAGACTGGGGCCTAACTTGGTGCCTTTACGAACCCTTTCAATATCTTCTTGAGACTCATTTTTCTGTGTTATTTCGACTATTTTTAGAAACGCCTCGTCGTATTCTACGGATGACGGAATTTTTCCAAAGTTGAGACTTTTGTCTTTGCATTTTCGGATGAAGCGGAACACGAAAACGAACACTCTTAGCAGTTTGAGGTGTGACGAGTATCCCTCGATTACATCCACTAAATAATTTGACTTGGCCGCGCCGGTCAGTGTGACCGATTTCTTCCGACTTTCCATCTGTATCTCTTCTTCGGAAAGCTCGAAGTGTGGATTTCTGGGCCAGCTCTCTTCTTCAAACTTTAAGAACTCTGGTCCACCAAACCAGATCGACTGCACGATTTCCTCTACGTCACAAACTCTGTCTGCTGGGTTCTGTTTTGTTGGCACATGCCGCCACGTAGCTTC
This sequence comes from Drosophila persimilis, assembly GCF_003286085.1. NCBI lineage: Eukaryota > Metazoa > Arthropoda > Insecta > Diptera > Drosophilidae > Drosophila > Drosophila persimilis. Next base: position 112,100 of record NW_020825476.1, read on the forward strand.
ACTTGACCACTCCTGAATCTCCGCTACTCGGTTCGCAACGAATGTTGACAACGACGAAGGGTGGGATCTGATCCAATGAAGAGTAACTTCTGAATCTGACCAGAATATCACGTTCTCAATTGGAACCTTGAGCAGTGATTTGATTCGGTGACAAAGGTCTGCTAGAAGGTGAGCGGCACATAACTCAAGCCTTGGGAGCGTTTTCGTCTTGGGTGGCGCTACTTTCGACTTTGCAGTCAACAAGGAGACCTCGAAACCTTCTGCAGTCTTTCTACGGATATAGACGCAGGCTCCATAAGCTCTCATGGATGCGTCGGCAAAGGCATGTACTTGAATCGGTGACATGGGATCAGTATGCACAAATCGAGGTATGGTAATCTTCTCCAACTGACCCAAGGATTCTTTTAATAAGTTCCATGCTGTTTCCAAGTTCATTGGAATTGACTCATCCCAACCTAGCTTGTTAAGCCAAAGCTCCTGCAGTAGGATCTTTCCCTTAATTACTAAAGGACTTAACAAGCCAAGGGGGTCAAACAGCTTTGATGTCACCGATAATATGTTCCGTTTTGTCGCTCGGAGACCCATAACTGACGTGTCAATTCGGAACTTAAAGACGTCTTCGTGTGGCAGCCACGATATTCCTAACGCCTTAGTTGACTCTGAGTCCGAGATCGTTATCGGTTTAACTGTGCTCTCGGATGCGGTGACCTCAGGTGAGTTCGAAAACCATTTAGTCAATTCAAACCCAGCGGTTTGAAGAACCTGAGCCAGATCAGACTTAATTGTCTTTAACTCCTCTACGCAACCAGCACCAGTCAACATGTCATCGACATAGAAGTCGGAGTCAATAACTTCAGCAGCTTTAGGGAATGAGAGTTTTGCAGACTCACTCAACCTCTTCAAACACCGAATAGCCAAAAATGGGGCTGGTCCAGTCCCATATGTTACGGTGTTGAGCTGGTATATTCTCAAGGACTCAGATGGGTCTCTTCTCACACTATGAGCTGGAATTGTCTATCCGCATCAGCGACCCAGACTTGGCGATACATCTTCTTGACATCGGCTGTCCAGGCGTACCTGTGTAGTCTGAATCGGAGCAATGTCGAATACAGCTCATCCTTTATCGTAGGACCGACCATCAATATGTCGTTCAAGGCCACCTGAGAGGACGTTTTACAAGACGCATCGAAAACGACGCGGAGCTTGGTCGACGTGCTTTGGGGCCTCAACACACACTGATGTGGAATGAAATAATGTGGAGTTTTCGGGATTGTGTTGTCTGTGGTAGACATGTGACCCAAGGAGAGGTACTCTTCCATGAACTCCAAGTACATTTTCTGTAACTCGGGGTCACGAGACAATCTTTTTTCAAGCGATAAAAACCGCCGTTTAGGCGTAGGAGTTGCCTAAGATACTTGGATCTGATTTGAACGGCAGTCTTACTTCAAACCGACGTGAAGGCACGACCTGAATAGTCCTTCTATAATGCTTTTCACATAACTTGTGTTCAGGAGATAAAGACTTTTTAGAAGACGGCAATTCTTCCAGTGACCAAAACTTTTGTAATGTGTTTTCGATGTGTATCACTGACTCTTCTCGACAACTCAAACAATTCCTCGCTTCTTGGGTGGCAGTCACCTTTGGAGTGTATCTGCCGAACACAAACCAGCCGAGAAGCGTTTTCTGCAGAGTTGGATAGTCAGGACCTTGTCGAATCTGACCAACAGATAAAAGTTCGAAAAATGTTTCTGCACCTATCAACATATCTATCTTCTGTGGCTTGAAGAAATATGGGTCTGCAAGTGGTAAGTTCTTCGGGATTTTCCAGTCACTCACGTTAAGTGTTTGATCAGGGTGATACCCCGAAATGGACCTTAAAATCCAGAAATCAACCGAAAACTCACTACCAGTAATTCGCGACTTCACCACCGTGTGTATCTTTTTCTTGACTTGTGAATTGGATTCACCAATACCAAGCAAGTTGATACACGACTCCTCCCGACGGATCTGTAAGCGCTGTGCTAAGTCCTCAGTTATAAAATTGGTTTGAGACCCCGAGTCAAGCAGAGCTCGGGCCAAAACATGTTCACCATTATTTGTTCGGACGCTTACGATCGACGAAGCCAGAATAACTCTATCCATAGCTTTCGCATGGAGAGCATGCGAAGTGGAAGGTTGATTCTGATTAGGAGGAGGAGAAGAATTCTCTGGGGGTGATGGTAACGCTAGACTTTTATTCGCCACTGTGTACCTATGCAATAAGGTATGGTGTGAGCAGCCACACAGTCGACACTTCTTAGCTTTGCATCAGAGTGGCCTGGCTGCAGACAATTGATGCACAAGGATGCAGTTTTTGCGAATTCGAACCTTTGCATTACTGGCAGCCGACCAAATGGACTGCAATCTGTAAACAAATGGCCTTTCGCTTTGCAGTAGCTGCATTGTTGGTTTTTGGTATTCGCGGTGGAACAGAGCTAACTTCGGAAGGCGAGCACGAGATGGGCCAATATAAGCTGGTACTGCCGGTATTGTCTCATCAGCTGTCTTTAATGCGCAAATGAGAGACATTAATTTTGCCTTTGTGACAATTGAGAGTTCTTCCAACTCGACTCCAAATTCATCGTCAATGTCTATATCTTCAATCTTCTCTTGAAGTTCGCGTGCCGTGTCAATGCTACGCATCAGCGTTTCGAGTCTGCACTAGAGCTCCGTCAATACCAGCGGAATATCCCCCGCTTCTAAACGGTCCGCTAATAAACGAATGCCTTTGACACGGCAACTGCGCTTTTTCTTCAGCTCATCAAGGGCGATATTGTTGGCTTTTGAGGTCATATTGATTCTCAATACAAGCAACTGAAGGCGAAAGATCGTTTTTAATAATCGTATTTAATGCCGAGACACTCAATGAAATAATGGGTAATTGTACCCAAACGAGGTGAAAAACCAATATACCCGACAAATTTAGGGTATAGCGTCGCTTGGCTGGCGCGTACACGAAAACCACACAAGAATAGCAACGAACAGCAATGGTGACAAGCGAAAACGAAAATTTTCACCGCTGTAGTTCTGAAGAATCGATGTTGTGTATACGATCCGACAACGATCGACGCTAAATTGATTTGCGAGGCACGACTTTGTCTTAATTGATAGTTGGATCCTACTGACACCAAACGAATATACCCGACGAAAACAGGGTAGCGCGTCACTTGGTGTTTGGTTTGGATCAAGCGCGCCAAACAAAAGAACAACGATAAGCAACGGTGAGGAGCGAAAGCGAGACGAAAAAATTCACCGCTGCAGCTGCGTATTGGTATGCGTGCTTGGCCAACGACCCAACTTTACATATATTTGACACAACGAAAACGAGTAAGGGGAAAGGGGTGACAGCGATTGCAGTTCAAATGAGTTATATGTGTAGTTATTGCGTCCAACAGGGTTAGTGCAATTGTTTCAGCACAAGACAATAATTGCGAGTTTTTTAATCTTTTCGTATTCACTCGAGCTTTAAATTTTTTGCACAAATACCTCTTGATAAGATTGGAAATTCCAGGTGCTGTACTCTCCTCTTCTGATGCTGGATGCTCCACTTGGATCTCCTTTGGTAGATGGTATATATATCTCCTTTTGTATATAGCTGCAGACAGGGTATTGCACGACCGACGCGGTGATTTTTTATACCCGATACTCAAAATGAGTATTGGGGTGTATTAGATTTGTGGTAAAAGTGGATGTGTGTAACGTCCAGAAGGAATCGTTTCCGACCCCATAAAGTATATGTATATATTCTTGATCAGCATCAATAGCCGAGTCGATTGAGCCATGTCTGTCTGTCCGTCTGTCCGTCCGTCCGTCTGTCCGTCCCCTTCAGCGCCCAATGCTCAAAGACTATAAGAGCTAGAGCAACGATGTTTTGGATCCAGATTTCTGTGATATGTCACTGCTACAAAAATATTTCAATACTTCGCCCCGCCCACTTCCGCCCCCACAAAGGACGAAAATCTGTGGCATCCACATTTTTCGACGATACGATAAAACCAAAAACGCAGAATCGTAGAGGATGACTATATGTTCTAGAGTGTAAAATCTCAACCAGATCGTATAATTATTATAGCCAGAATCAAGAAAACAATTTCATTCTTTCTCGCTCTGTCTCTCTCTAACACACAGGTTTCATGGTCGGTTTTGCCAATTGCAAAATATGAGTTCAAGGATCTCAGAACCTATAAGAGCTAGAGCCACCAAATTTGGTATCCACACTCCTGTGATATCGGACCTTGACCGTTTTGTGTCAAAATTTAGCCACACCCCCTTCCGCCCCCGAAAACGACGAAAATCTGGGGCATCCACAAATCTCAGAGACTATTAAGGCTAGAGTAACCAAATTTGGTATCCGCACTTTTGTTAGATCTCACTATAAAACGTATATCTCAGAATTTCGCCCCACCCCCTTCCGCCCCCACAAAGGACGAGAATAAGTTGCATCCACAATATTGCAGATTCGAGAAAACTAAAAACGCAGAATCATAGAGAATGACCATATCTATCCAGTTGCTGAATTTGGATCAGATCAGATCATTTTTATAGCCAAAAGGAACAAATCAATTTGCACTGGCTACGCAGCGACCGACGTCACGCTCAGACTGATTTTTTGTCTCTCTCGCACGCACTCTTTGTCGTGTCGTTTAATATTAGCGGCGTCTGCCGGAGGAGAGTCATACTGACTTAGTATCGGGTATAACTGTATCTCCCTCGTTTTTTACTGTATTGAAGCTGTAAGTGACCCAATTTCCTTGTTCTCTTTTGCGCCTGAATTCGTAAAATCGTAAAAGGCATGCGCAGCGGCCAGCCGCTGCTGATAAGAGAGCGCAACGCTTGCGTTCCCCACGCTCGAAGCTTTTCGTTCTCGTCGTTGCCAATTCTGCTTTAAGCTGGCAGTGCTCGCTTTCCATGCATTTTTGTAATGCATTGAAACGTAGCCGACAAATACACTAACAACAAAAAAAAAGAAAATTTTTTTTAATCTCCTTAAACCAACAACCATAAAAATGTTTTTTTTTTTTTTTTAATTAAATTGCGTTTTGGCTCACCATGGCGGTACGCTGGTGTGACCCCCTCGGCTTTTTATAATTTTTTAATTTTTCGTTTTTTTTTTATACATATTTAATTTCCTTACTTCTAATATCATATATTATATTCACATACGCTCTCGTTTATATATACATACCTCTATAAATATCTAAAACGTTTCTGTTTCTCCTTTAGAGATTAAGCCTCATATTTTTCCATTTCCATTAATTTCTTTCCCTTGATTTGCCTACTGGTTAATTAAAGACTTGTGTTCTTTCCGGTAGTGAAACACTTGTTCGCTCGGTTTTGATGATGTAGCCACATGTCTAGTATTAAGTCCAAAGAAATATATTGAATTTTGTCAGCCATGAATATGGAGTAGACTTCTAATTTCCTGGTGACATGGTGACGTAAGGGGGTAGGGTGAGAATATTAGGGATTTCCAGAACATTTCGCACCACTGGAAATCATGGAAGGGTGGGTACAAAATTGTGTGTGTCGACTTCCAACTCAAGACCTCACGCCCGCGATATTTTTGGAACACCCCGACGAAAGCCCCTAGTACTTTCGAGTACGCCCTATGTATGATTGTGCCATTTCATTTCGGCTATGATCGGAATATGCAAATTGTTGTTTTCGGAGTTAGCTCCCTGTAGAGTCACCGGATTCTAACATTTTAAAGTTTACGTAGTATGAGTCGAGACGCGGTCAAACGACCCCCCCCCCCACAAGTTACCGAATGAGCACGGAACCAGAGAATCCCCACCGGCAGTGACCTCGACATCCCCTCCAATCCATCCCCTACTGACGTATAGAAATATATCGTTGACTTGTTACACAATTAAACTGAAAACCTTTCGAATATATTTATATTTGTGTAACGTAATTACCATTATTCCTGAATATACTCTTTGTAATTAGTTGACCCTAGTCTAATAGGATCTTTCATCATGATATTTTTATATATATAATTAATCTTAATTGCAGCTTATTTGAACATATTTTCCTTATTACTTTAGTAGCCTTTATATATATATAACCACTTAGCAGCCATGAGAGCTTGTAGAAAAGTTTAATGAATAAACTGTTTGTAATGAATTCCCGTTAATTGTTGCCGTTATTAAGGATCATGTGGCGCCGAGATGACGTAACCTAGCAGAAGTAGAGCGTTTATTTTAGGGATCGTTACCCATTACTCAGCCTATTTGGACCGGTGCGATCAAGGAAGGGTGGGCATACCGAGTTGCAATGACACCGCAAGCAATTCCCGCTCGAATTAGTTCCGCTGTCTGGTCTGATGAGCTCGTGAGGTGGCTCAAAGGGGGCCTAGCTGAGGCCACCGGACGGGTCGCAGGTTGCGGATAGCGAACGACCTACCTATATACAGGTCATATAGGTAGGTCAGCTGCGAATAATCGGACATCCCTAGAGTACCGAAAATAAGCAGCCCCGGATAGCCTGCGGGTGTTCGCGAAGTAGCAACACTGACGATGCGCTTGTGGTGCCGCCTCGTATAAGTAGCTCACACACTCCCCTATCCCTACACACTACCTACCCACATCCCAACCCCCCACATTCAGCTCACACCGGGCCGGACTAAGAGTGTTATTCGACCCGTGCCGAGAGTCAGCCTGGCTGGGGGCCCGGTATATAAAACTAGCCCAGTCGTTAACGGAGAGCTCAGGGACTTGGCAGCCCCCTGTTCTAAGTATGCCTTATCCGGGCAACGTGGATCTCTGCCCGGACGGACCGTACCCCTTCTCTGCAGCTCGTGGGAAAAGAATGGAAGAATTTAAAAACAAACAAAATGAGTCTGGCACTCCCCAAATGCCAACAGGGAGCAATCCCAAACAGGGGAAGGCAGCGGCCCAAAGGCCTGGCCCGACCCGCAAATCAGCAGGGAAAACCTGCGCGGCGGAAGATGCTAGGGAGAGCCCAAAGGGGTCCCATCCCGGTGTCGGGGTGGGTGGTGAATTGGCTCCCAAAACCGGTACCTTGGCAGAGTGGCTATGCAATCCTGCGGCTGCTCTGCCTGCTGGTAAAGTGGAGGGGGATGAGTCACCATCTACTAGTGTCAAAGCCAAATCCTTTACATATGCCGACAGAAGGAGTGCTGGCAACATACTCCGTCGGCAGAACGCAAGCCAGATGTCCAGCCCGACGGACAAATGGATTAAGAAGGTCGAGTGGGCCTCGAAGGTGCTGCCGAACTTTGGCAAGGAAGCACCGAAGAAGGAAGCCCCTCAGCAAAAAAGGCAGCGCTCGCAGGAGACTCCGGGGCCGACACCGAAGCGCTCCAGAGTGCTGCCTAACGCATCGTTCGCGCAGATTGCCAGAGAAAGGACGCTAATTGGCGTCCTGGACAAAGGCAGCGTGGACTCCCGGATCCCTAGGAACCAGTGGAAGTGGGTGGAAGCGGCACTGGCCGACCGCTGCTTCGAGCTGTTGGAAAAGCAGCCTGGACCCCCCCCCCCCGTCTGCAGAGACATGGGCTGGTACCAGGGCTGCATAAAAATCGTAGCCTGTGAAGATGAGCGCTCCGTACAGCTGTACAAAGCAGCGGTAGCGCAAGTCGGGGAAGTCTACCCAGGGGCGAAGCTCGTCGCTGTAGACTGGAGCGAAGTGCCCAGTAGACCAAGGGCGAGAGTCTGGGTGCCCGCCTCCATGAAGGAGCCGGAGCGCATCCTAAAAATGCTGCAAAGATGCAACCCCCACCTCCCAACAGCGGATTGGAAGGTGGTCAAAGTTGAGACGACACAGGGCCCCACAAACCAGGCGGTGGTCGTCCTCAACAAAGAGTCGCTGGCCCCGATTGAGGCTGCCAAAGGCGAGCTCAATATTGGGTTCAGCTCTGTGACCGTAAAGGTCTACAAGTCCGATGCGGCGGCCGAGGCACGTCCTGTCGACAAGCCAGTCGAGCAGGACGCTGCCTCGGAGATCGAAGCACCCGACGATCACACAGAGATAGACCCAGAGGGCTACTCCACCGATGGCACGCTGAGATGCGACTTCGAGGCGATGTGTTGCCACGAGGAAGTCGAGGACGATCCGGATGCCGACATTACAGTGGTGGAGAACACTAAGGATGTCCCTGAGGCTCCTTCAGATCAATCTCCACCACTGTAAAGCAGCATCCGCTGCTCTTATACTCCGCCTCGAAGAGAGCGGAGCAGACGTAGCCCTGATCCAGGAACCTTGGATAGTGGGAGACAAGGTTTGTGGATTAGGGTCGAAGGAGTACAAGATAATTGTAGCTCAACATGAAGGTAAAACCCGCACCTGCATTCTCGCCAGAAAGCACCTTAATATCTTTCTGCTCCATAATTATAGCGATAGCGACAACACGGCGGCAAGCCTAGAGCTGAAAGGGACACATCTAAGGCTGATGTCGTCCTACATGGCCCATGAGGGAAACGATCCCCCCAACGACCTTGTTCGCAAACTAGCCAGCGACAGCGAGAGGTCGGACATAGACCTATTAATAGGTTGCGATGCCAACGCTCACCACACTCAATGGGGGAGCTCGAACACAAATGTAAGGGGTGAGTCACTTTTCAGCTTCATCCTTAACTCAAATCTATTTATTTGTAATCGGGGCAACGACCCCACTTTTATAATTAAAAATCGACAGGAGGTTATTGACATCACCCTAGTGTCTTCCAACCTGTTAGACATAGTCAAGAGTTGGCAAGTCCTTGATGACCACTCCTTCTCTGACCACAGATACATCGAGACCACACTATCCCTCTAGTTTCCGAAACCTAAGGACTATATTAATCCCAGGAAAGCCAACTGGGAAAAATATAGCTCAGCCCTGGAGGACTTACTCCCCTCCAAAGCACCATCATGCCCTGACACAAAAGACGACCTAGATCGCCTAGTGAACAGGTTCACAGAGGCATGCAACAAAGCCTTCGCGGCAGCATGCCCCTCTAGCAAACCTAGGGGGAAAAAGAAACCCCCCTGGTGGTCAAAACAAATAGACATCCTACGTAAAAGCTGCAGGACCCTTTTCAACAGGGCCAAAAGCGCGAACGAGGAGAGCCACTGGGCAGACTATAAAATCAGTCTGTCACTATATAAAAAGGAAACAAGGAAAGCAAAAAGGGCCTCTTGGCAAAAATTTTGCTCGGAAATTGAGGAAACATCAGAGGCCGCAAGGCTTCGCAAGATTCTCTCAAAAACTAACCCCTCGGTAGGGTATCTTAAAAGGAATGACGGCACGTGGACTAACTCCAGTGAGGAGTCCCTGCACATTCTACTAGACACACATTTTCCAGGGTGCACAATCATCGAGACGGCACATCTTCCAGGAGAGGGACCGGTAACCTCGATGGATCACATCCTCACAAAACGTAACATAAGCTGGGCAATAAACAGCTTCAACCCGTTCAAATCGCCAGGCCCAGACCAGGTAATCCCGGCCCAACTTCAGAAGGCCGGGGATACGGCCATAAACTGGCTACAAGGTATCTTCAGGAAGATACTGGCTGTGGGTACAATCCCGCGAACATGGCTTAAGGCAAAGATAGTCTTCATTCCCAAAGCTGGGAAAGCCTCGCACTCAGCTGCAAAAGACTTTAGACCAATCAGCCTATCGTCCTTCCTCCTCAAAACCTTTGAGAGACTCGTCGGGCTGCAACTGAGGACAACTATACACCCTCAGTTGCTGTCAGGCGCACAGGAGCATGCCTACCGGAAAGGAAAATCCACGGAAACGGCTCTTCATGAAGTGATCTCTGCGGTAGAGAAATCTCTGCATCACAAAGAGTACTCACTCATAGCCTTTCTCGATATTGAGGGAGCTTTCAACAACGTTGTACCGGGTGCCATTACAGAAGCCCTGACTGACCTGGGGGTGGACCGTCACTTGGTGATGCTCATTGATCAATTGCTCACATGCAGGACGGTGACATCATCGATGGGATCGTCCGCCCAGTCAAGGTATGTCAACAGAGGCACCCCGCAAGGTGGTGTCCTGTCTCCTCTTCTGTGGAACATAGCAGTCAACAAGATTCTATGGGACCTGGAGGGGGGGGGCTGCAAAGTCGTGGCCTATGCGGATGACGTTGCGATTATTTTCTCGGGGAAATACCCCCAAACACTGTGCGACTTAATGTCCACAAAGCTAGCGCAACTGTCGGATTGGACGGAATCGCGCGGTCTGGGAGTAAATCCCTCAAAAACGGAACTCGAATACGAGTTACGGAATACAAGGTCCCGCCCCTCAACCCTCCAATACTACAAGGATGCAGGCTCTCCTTTAGCGACAGTGCCAGTTACTTAGGGTTGGTAATTGACAAGAAGCTTAGCTGGAACCTGAATGTCAAAGACAGAGTGAAGAAGGCAATGACTGCACTCTATACATGCAAAAAAGCTATTGGGCTAAGATGGGGTATGATCCCAAGCATAGTCCAATGGATATATCAAGCTATAGTTAGACCAATACTACTCTACGGAGTTACGGTGTGGTGGCCAGCCCTATCAAAAAGGGCGATCACCAAGCAACTGGGCAAAGTCCAGCGGACTGCCGCCCTATGCATCAGCGGAGCTCTCCGCACCACCCCAAATGATGCGCTAAATGCCATCCTATGCCTACAGAGCCTTGAACTCGCAGGGAAGGAACGGGCACAAGCAGCAGCAATACGTCTAAGAGGCTCAGATCAATGGGTGACACAGTGCATAGGTCACTCAGCCATATTAAATAGCAGTACCGTCCCCTCAAAAACAGACTACCAAGTTCCAAGAGAGTATACAGACACTCCCTTCGACACAATCATCCCTCATAGAGACGAATGGCTCGAGGGACTCCCAGGCCCTGATGGGGCCATAAGCATCTTCACAGATGGATCAAAGCTGGACGACAGAGTCGGAGGGGGAATCTACTCTGAACAGCTAAACATAAGGCATTCCTTCAGACTCCCAGATCATTGCAGTGTCTTTCAAGCGGAAGTCATAGCAATCAGGGAGGCACTAGACTGCCTACAAGCGGCTGCCGTCACGGCAACCAAGCTAAACATTTACAGCGACAGCCAGGCTGCGATCAAATCGCTAAGCGCGATTTCCTCGAACTCGGCCACCGTGGCAGACTGCCGCAAATCTCTGCACGAGATGGCTCAGCAATTTGCTATTAGCCTAATTTGGGTCCCGGGCCACCGGGACATCGAGGGCAACTGTATAGCGGACGAGCTGGCCAGATCTGGCACTACAATCCCCCTTCTCCAAGACAAGGAGGATATCTGTATGCCAATGGCCACCTGTAAGCTCATCATAAGGGAACAATACAAGCGACTAAAAAACGATATGTGGCAAACAGTGCCACGATGTCGCACAACTCGGCAAACATGGCCGACCATGGACATGAAGCGCACCTCCGAGCTCCTCAAGTTAAGCAGGAAATCGAACTTTGTGAGAGCATCTGGATGGGATAATTGCTGACAGGAAGTCTCACAACGCAGGAAGGAAATGATCCTATGCGGTATCACAACGGGCCGAAACCGGCCTAAGTCTGACGGGCTCCGAGCGAGCCCGGCAGCCGCCTCAACCTAACCTAACCTAGTTCCGCTGACTCATCTCCCTACACTATCATTTCTCTGTAAATTTCTTCCGTCTGAACCTTGAACCGCACACGATCGTGACGCGATCTCTCCCTACCCCACCCCCCACTCTACCCGACTAACCATGAGATCGGCAGCAATGGATATCGATCATACCCTCCATCTGCTCGTCTACCATTTCAGATCCTAGCCTCCTGCTTCGTTACCTGTTACAGTATTAGCAATATTTATTTATATATATAATAAATTTAAAAGAAAAACGAGGGGGAACGTTGTGAGTTGCTGCGGACACCGCAACTCTACAGTTATACCCGATACTAAGTCAGTATGGCTCTCCTCCGGCAGACGCCGCTAATATTAAACGACACGACAAAGAATGCGTGCGAGAGAGACAGAAAATCAGTCTGAGCGTGACGTCGGGCGCTGCGTAGCCAATGCAAATTGATTTGTTCCTTTTGGCTACAAAAATTATCTGATCTGATCCAAATTCAGCAACCGGATAGATATAGTCATTCTCTATGATTCTGCGTTCTTAGTTTTCTCGAATCTGCAATATTGTGGATGCAACAGATTTTCGTCCTTTGTGGGGGCGGATGAGATATACGTTTTATAGTGACATCTTAAAGGAGTGTGTGTACCAAATTTGGTTACTCTAGCCTTAATAGTCTCTGAGATTTGTGGTTGCCCCAGATTTTCGTCCTTTGCGGGGGCGGAAGGGGGTGTGGCGAAATTTTGACACAAAACGGTCAAGGTCCGATATCACAGGAGTGTGGATACCAAATTTGGTTGCTCTAGCTCTTATGGGTTCTGAGATCCTTGAACTCATATTTTGCAATTGGCAAAACCGACCATGAAACCTATGTGTTAGAGTGAGACAGAGCGAAAAAGATTGAAACTGTTTTCGTGATTCTGGCTGTAATAATTATACGATCTGGTTCAGATTTTGCACTCTAGAAGATAAAGTCATCTTCTACGATTCTGATTTTAGTTTTCTCGTATCGTCGAAATTGTGGATGCCACAGATTTTCGCCCTTTGTGGGGGCGGAAGTGGGCGGGCCAAAGTTTTGAAATATTTTTGTAGCAGTGACATATCACAGAAGTCTGGATCCAAAACATCGTTGCTCTAGCTCTTATAGTCTTTGAGCATTAGGCGCTGAAGGGGACGGACAGACGGACAGACGGACGGACGGACAGATAGACATGGCTCAATCGACTCGGCTATTGATGCTGATCAAGAATATATATACTTTATGGGGTCGGAAACGATTCCTTCTGGACGTTACACACATACACTTTTACCACAAATCTAATATACCCCAATACTCATTTTGAGTATCGGGTATAAAAATCAGCAAGTCAAGTGGAAAATAGATTCATTAATCGGATAAAATTATGTGCGCATGGTTAAATGTTCTATATAGCTAATAATATTCGACGGAATACCAAAATATAGCAATATAGTTTCCAATCCTTGGATCCTCCGATTAACCTATTATAAGCCAAGGGGATATTTCAATTTTCCCCCGAAAATAATGAAAATTTATTAATGTTACCGCAGTTCAGGTGAAAGATATTGTTAATGTGTGTGTGTGTGTGTGTGTGTAGGAAGCTGGGTTGCATTCGGTACATAAACCGTCTACAGTTTGGTCGTCGCAACTAGAACTTGAACCAGTTGGACTGCGGAGTGGGTATCCTACGGTGCGCAAGGGAGGATCTGAAGACACGGCGACAGCCCCTGATGATTGCGATGGAAGATGAGTGACAGGCAGCTATGGTACTTTTTCTGATACTGAGTTTTATTGAACAAATGCATCTCCTTATATAGCTAGCAGTGGTACTCTTATTCTATGGGAAGGAACGCACAGGCTCCTTGTGAGTGTATTTTTAGATTGGGTACACTTACTCTGTGCGGGGGTTACATTTCAGTGCATTTACTTAGGTACTTGGCAGCAATAAAGTAGATAGTTTATTGCTTGATCCCTTTTGGTGGGTTCGAGTATACAAGTGCTATTGTCTATTCTTAGTTGCTAATGTATTTTTCGTGTCGTCATATTCATTCACATGAAGTGACATGGACAATTTTATTTATTAGTATTTGTGTATGAGATTGCACTGTATATTCCTAATATTCATTAAATACATGTCTGTGGCTGAACATTCTCCCGGCCGTTGAACTGGTGTTCAACCATCGCTCAAGTCGACGGCAAACCGGCGTGCAAGGGGTATAGGGGGTGATGACATGGCTGGATCGTGATTTGATGGCCTTGGTTTCCATATTAGATACTTCTCCCGGAAAATGAAGGCAATGATCAATAGAATTAATATTGCTAGGGTTGCGTAAGCCGCGAGTTGATGGTGCTGCACGGTGGTGAGATGGTGTGGCAGCTCGTGATGATTGATGGTTGATAGTTGCTGGCGTAGATCATCAAGTTCTTGATGAAAGTCTGATGTCTGGTTCTTCAGTTGCCACATTAATGGCGAGGGTGATGTCTTCGGTGGGCTCACGTCGCCAAACCGAGTGTAAGTCGATTTTACTTCGCTAATTGTGGTGCTGAAGGTGCTGATGCTTACTTCAGTAATGCGAGCAGTACAACCAGGGGATATGGAGAGTAGACCAGTTCCTTTCAGTGTTATGGTTGTCGGAACTCCGTTGCATACTGCTTGAAGTTTAGTTATAGAATGCGTTGCGAAGATCCATTTATTTGGATGCTGAGTTTTTAGCCACACCGTGTCATCCTTTGTGTGTGTTACCTGACAGAGTGTTTCTGTTTTATTGTTAAACAGTTGAAACTCACAGCAATTGTCCACATTGAAGATCGTCTGATGGTCAAAGCAGATTAACTCCTCGTTGTGTACTTTAAGACAACGTCGGAATTCTTCTTGGGTAGTGCCCATGAACTGGTCTCGGTGGATTTTCACCGTTACTATGGTGGTTCTGAGGTCAAATAGACTCCAGCTTGTTGAATCCCAAAACGGAATTGGGATGATGCTGAAAACTTCGAGCTGAGCTGTTGAGACCAGCGGTAGCGTCAGCTTGAAGATGACGTGTTTTGCAGTCGGGGTTCCTTCGGCTCGCATGATTCTGTATAGTTGAATCACCTCCTTCGTTGTGACCGGCAGCATTTGATCTTGTGGCAAATTATCCCGTATCTGGTCTAGTTGGTCTATTAGTTGCTCGGGAGACACCAGCGTGGAGCTTATTCTCCGATGATGAATACCGATTAGGACATCAGATATGTCGGACTGCATTCGTTGGAGAGTTGTTGTGAGCAGGGTTAATTGTGCTATTAGTCCTAAGTACGCTTGAGTCAGATGATCGCTGTGATATGACCCTCTTTCTCGGTTGATAGTAGCCATATGCTGTTCCAAAACTTTTAGGCGATTATCAGTTGTTACATTGTCTTTTCTGACTACGTTTATTGTCGCGTCGACAATTGATGTTTGGTTTTGGAGCAGATGTAGTAAAAAGTCTTCATTGGTTTTCACTTTCTCAATTACTTGAGTCATCTCTTCTGCGTGTTTTGCGTAGAGAACACCAAAAAGACTGCTTGCTACATTTCCTATGATGTCCAGCGGCGATCTGCGTTTTCGAGAGTTTTTCATTAAAACGCTTCCTGCTTGTAGCTCGTAATGCACATGTTGAAAGTGTTGAACTATGGAGTTACATGCCGGAACATTTTTTAATTCAGGGCACATGTATCGTAACTCTGAAATTCCAGCAGACATTAGTTGCATATCCTTCCAATAGTCATAGTATACGATCATGGTCCACTCAGACGTTGCTATTCTTGATGTTCCAAGTTTCTCATAGAATATTCCAGGCTTGTTTGCGAATTGTGTCACATTTATTGACTGTGACAATGCTAATGGAAGCATGAGCAACAGCGCCACTAATGTTGATGTTAATGTAGGTGACAATTTTGTTGTTCGCTGTGTGGGTGGCTCATCAATCTCCGTGGTGTCACTGATCACGTTGTGGGAACGTTTGATTGCCACATCTTCTGGAAAGAGCGGCGCTAGACGAGTGATCGGGCGCTTGTATACGCCAAATGCTGTCTTAACGTCAACCACTCGTACGTGGTTGTCCTGTCCAGGATATGTCTTAATGATGCGACCCATTGGCCACTTCATTACAGGAAGGTTGTCTTTCTTAACCAAAACTAATAATCCTTCAGGTACGTTTGGTGAAGCGGTCTTCCATTTATGCCGAGCTTGCAATTCTTGGAGGTATTCTGTAGACCATTGTTTCCAGAATGAATGCTTTAGACGCGATACCAATTCCCAGCGCTTGACCAATGTTCTTCCTTGATGATCAGTATTGACGTCAGGAGGCGTTGTCAATGGTTCACCAATCAAGAAGTGTCCTGGGGTGAGCGCTGTTGTATCAGTGGGATCATTTGACATTGGAGTGATGGGTCGAGATTTGAGAATTGCTTCAATTTCGATTATCACTGTGTTTAGTTCTTCAAATGTCAATGAGGCTGTGTTGGTGGTTGTTATCAACAGCTTTTTTGCTGATTTTACCGCCGCTTCCCAGAGGCCGCCAAACGATGGAGCCCTGGGAGGAATGAATTTAAAATCCACTTGCTTTTTGTTGCAATGATTCGTGATCAGAGCACTTGCCTTTGAGCTGAATATAGAGTCTTCTAATTCTTTAAGCTGGTTGTTTGCACCCACAAAGTTCGTTGCATTGTCGCAATGAATAGTTTGGACCTTCCCACGTCTGCTTAAGAATCGACGCAGGGCGGCCAAGAATGCATCTGTGGTCAGGTCGCTTACCAGCTCCAGGTGTACTGCTTTTGTGGAAAAGTAGCAAAACACGGCGATGTACGCCTTATCGGGTCTTTTGCCTCGGATATTATGGTGGATCGAGATTGGTCCACAGTAGTCGACGCCTACATTAAGAAACGGGCTTGCTTGTGTGACTCGTTGTGCTGGGAGATTGCCCATGATCTGGTGTATCAGCTTTGGTCTAGCCTTGGTGCATCTAACACAGCTGTGGATGATGCTTCTAGCCATTGTCTTGTCATTGATAATCCAATATTGTTGTCTTGCGATTGCCCTTAATGCTTGAGCACCACAATGCGATTCCTCTCGACAGGACATCGGCTGCGTTGTTGGCCGATGACACGTCGTGACGCCATTGTGTCTGATTTGTTAATGCCTGGATTTTGGCTATTCGATTTGCCACAAAGGTATGGTATGTTGATGACGATGCGTTTATCCAGGATAAAACAACGGTGGAATCACTCCAAAACCATCCTGAAACCGTTGTAATGTCCATGTGCAGATCCTGTCGGACTCGGTTTGTGAGCTCACTGCAGCACAAAGTTCTCACAGTGGTAGTGATTGTTTGGCTGTCGGCGCCACACGTGATTTCGAACAGAGCAGTCTTACTGACACTTGGTTGTTTTTGTATGTAGCGCGTACATATATTATGCTGCGTCATATGCTCGTTCTGATGCATCTACAAACTTATGGAGTTCTTGGGTAACTGGAATTTTACCATCGTAGATATGCCGGGGAATTTGCATTTTGTTCAATGTTTGTAAGT
Source organism: Drosophila persimilis (assembly GCF_003286085.1). Lineage (NCBI taxonomy): Eukaryota > Metazoa > Arthropoda > Insecta > Diptera > Drosophilidae > Drosophila > Drosophila persimilis. The sequence goes on from NW_020825476.1 coordinate 129,278, forward strand.
CGTCCCGGTATTCTTTCCATTCGGTTTGGTGTTGTAATGGTAATTCGTTATCCCAATCCAGTTTGAGCTCCCAAAGTTGTTGCATGAAGATTTTTGCCTTTACTACCACCGGTGCAAAGAGTCGAAGATTTGGGCCAGTTCGGAACATACCACCCGTTTGGTGATGCGTGTAGCCTGGCTTTTCTGTGTTCGTCCACACAATGTATCCTTCTTCGGCATCCAGATGAGACCCAGAGTTTTCACGCTGTAGTGCTCTAGTGTCTCTCCTAATTTTACATCGGTTACAATATCCACTTTGGGGATTTCTTGGAGAAGTTGCTCATTGTTGGAGCACCACTTGCGCAATTTGAATCCGGACGGTAGAAATATCTTATTTAGTTCTTGTCGAGCATGAATTGCCTCTGAAATCGTGTTTGCTCCAGTTAGACAGTCGTCAACATAGAAATCTGTTTTTAATGTTGTTGATCCTACTGGTAGTCTGTCTTTGTATTGTATTGCCAAATGATCCAGACATTTCGTTGCTAGGAACGGAGCAGCTGTTGTCCCATATGTTACTGTTTTCAGGCGATAGTACCTGATCTCTTCGGATGGATTGCTTCTCCAGACTATCATCTGATGGAATTGATCCTCCGGATTCATCCACACTTGCCGGTACATCTTTTCTATGTCCGCTGTGAATACGTACTTATGAATGGACATAAGTTCGCTCTGAACGGTGGGTCCAGCCTGCAGAATGTCGTTCAAAGATTTCCCGCTTGTTGATTTGCATGAGGCATCGAATACTACCCGAAGCTTTGTGGTGGTGCTCTCAGGTTTGAGTACACAATGATGTGGAATGAAGTAGTGCCTTTTGGGAACTTTTGATGCTGGCACAATCTTCATATGTCCTAGTCCTTCATACTCTTCCATGAAGTCCACATAACTCTTCCAAGTTTCTGTTGAGCTTCGCCGCTCCAACGCTAGGAAACTTTTTGTTGCGGTTTCCAACGTCTCCCCCAGGGCTGAAGGGTGTTCGGAAAATAGGAGCTTTACAATAAAACGGCCGTCTGAAGCTGTCTGAAGATTTTCTATAAAATGAGCTTCACACCGTGCTTCCACTGGAGTGCGTGGTTTGTCTTCCGTCTCTAGATTGTCCAGAGTGCAGAATCTTTCCATGAGCTCGTTTACTCCCGTTGCACAAATGGGTGAGGAATTGTGGGCAGATTTGACTTTTCCTGCCACAATCCATCCCAGCTTAGCTGTTGATCTGGTAGCAGCAGCGAGTAGTAATGCTCGACTCCGATTTACATGTCTGTGGCTGAACAGATATAGTGTTTTTATACCCGATACTCAAAATGAGTATTGGGGTATATTAGATTTGTGGTAAAAGTGGATGTGTGTAACGTCCAGAAGGAATCGTTTCCGACCCTATAAAGTATATATATTCTTGATCAGCATCAATAGCCGAGTCGATTGAGCCCTGTCTGTCTGTCCGTCCGTCCGTCTGTCCGTCTGTCCGTCTGTCCGTCCCCTTCAGCGCCTAATGCTCAAAGACTATAAGAGCTAGAGCAACAATGTTTTGGATCCAGACTTCTGTGATATGTCACTGCTCCAAAAATATTTCAAAACTTTGCCCCGCCCACATCCGCCCCCACAAAGGGCGAAAATCTGTGGCATCCACAATTTCGACGATACGAGAAAACTAAAAACGCAGAATCGTAGAAGATGACTATATCTTCTAGAGTGTAAAATCTGAACCAGATCGTATAATTATTACAGCCAGAATCACGAAAACAATTTCACTCTTTCTCGCTCTGTCTCACTCTAACACACAGGTTTCATGGTCGGTTTTGCCAATTGCAAAATATGAGTTCAAGGATCTCAGAACCTATAAAAGCCAGAGCAACCCAATTTGGTATCCACACTCCTGTGATATCGGACCTTGACCGTTTCCTGTCCAAATTTCGCCACACCCCCTTCCGCCCCCGCAAAGGACGAAAATCTGAGGCAACCACAAATCTCAGAGACTATTAAGGCTAGAGTAACCAAATTTGGTACACACACTCCTTTAAGATGTCACTATAAAACGTATATCTCAGAATTTCGCCCCACCCCCATCCGCCCCCACAAAGGACGAAAATCTGTTGCATCCACAATATTGCAGATTTGAGAAAACTAAAAACGCAGAATCATAGATAATGACCATATCTATTAGATTGCTGAATCTGGATCAGATCAGATCATTTTTATAGCCAAAAGGAACAAATCAATTTGCAGTGGCTACGCAGCGCCCGACGTCACGCTCAGACTGATTTTCTGTCTCTCTCGCACGCACTCTTTGTCGTGTCGTTAAATATTAGCGGCGTCTGCCGGAGGAGAGCCATACTGACTTAGTATCGGGTATAACCTTAGAGTTGCGGTGTCCGCAGCAACTCACAACGTTCCCCCTCGTTTTTTTTTAAGTTCAGAGGAAAGGTAGCATGAGTCTACAAGAAGAATTTACAATCGTTAATATTTTCCGTCATTTACCTCCAGTATTTGAACTATTTAAATAGAGGGGGCTTAAGAGGGCTAAGTTCGGGTTTTCAGATACATATATTGTTGTTGAGGAACCAAAATTGAGGCAAAAACAATTAAAGTCAAGTATTTAAAACAAGACAGTTAAGTAGAAAATTGATTCATTAATCGGATAAAATTATGTGGGCAGGGCTGAGAGATCTAGATATCTAAAAATATTCGACGGAATATCAAAATTGTTTCTGCTTCGAACTGTATTGGAAAAAGCAATAATGCAGCTGGCTGGATGACAACAAAGAAATAATATAAGTCCAGTCCACATCATTGCAAAGCGACTGTCCCTGCATGGAGCAAACTGAGATCCTCGCCCGCATACAGCCAAAGCATGTCCATTTTCAAGGCGCGGTATGGAAGACACAAAAATGTGACGTGTTTTCGGGAATTAAGAAAAAAAGATTGTTATCCCCCCCTGTATCTTTCAGTGTAAAAGAGTTCGATGATGCGCTGGCCCAGGATGTGGTTGACCTAAAGGAGCTGCGCAGACTGACGTTTAATGGTGGGATATCACACTTCTGATAGGCGTAGTAATTCATGGACATGAATCCAATCCAATCCACAGGTGTGCCCGATGTACAAAGCTTCCGTGCACTCAGCTGGAAACTGCTGTTGGGCTACTTGGGACCAAGACGCAGCAGTTGGACGACCACGCTGGCCCAGAAGCGAGCCCTGTACCAGCAGTTCATTGAGGAATTGGTACTCCCCCCGGGACACAGCTGCAATGGAGCTGGAGAAGGCGACGGGGACGGGGACGTCGCTGTTGATTCAAGGGGCGTTGGCCTACAAGATCATCCGCTTAGCGAGGGGCCAGAAAGCGCCTGGAACACATTCTTCAATGACAACAAATTTCTGCTGCAGATCGGTAAAGATGTGAGGCGCCTGTGTCCCGACATCTCGTTCTTTCAGCAGCCCACAGAGTATCCCTGTGACATTGTGGTGCACAGTAAAGGCGAGCACGGGCGCCGGCTTCACAAACGGGTAGTGCCCACGGTGCTCAGCTCGGCGAACGTCCTGGCCTGGGTTACGTACAGGGCATGAATGAGATTGTCGGACCCATCTACTATGTGATGGCCTCGGATCCGGATCTCTCGTACCGCGCCCACGCGGAGGCAGACTGTTTCTTCTGCTTCACGGCTCTAATGAGCGAGATACGCGACTTCTTCATCAAGACTCTGGACGATGCGGAGGGTGGTATAAAGTTCATGATGGGCTTGCTATCTAACATGCTCAAGACTAAAGATATAGCATCTGAAGAGCCAAGAGCTGCCTCCGCAGTACTACAGCTTCAGGTGGCTCACCCTCCTGCTCTCGCAGGAGTTTCCACTGCCCGATGTGCTGCGAATTTGGGATTAGGTATTCTCGGACGAGCAGCGCTTTAATTTTCTCATCAAAATCTGCTGAACCAAGATATTGTAAGCATGCGCTGACTTTCAACTGATTCATTTGCATTTAATGATGTATTTACTGATTTATAGAATCCAAAGGGAAGCAATTTTAGAGAACGACTTTGCCTCGAATGTGAAGCTGCTGCAAAACTATCCACCCATTGACATAAACGTTGTGATTACTCATGCAGTCTCCCTGGCGTAGCACTCACTTTTAGTGATACCACAGATATTACATATAATACCCGATTCCGGGTAGAGTCTGACAAAGCAATAATCCACAGTGTCTAGTTATCATGTTCAATAGTTGGAAGCCCAGGACCCAACAAAAGATCGAACACTAGCGCTGTTTCTCTGTTTTATACGTTACAATTTCATAATAAACGAATGTGCCGCATGTGTTTGTGTGGAGATTAAAAATGCGAAAACATATGTAAAATAGAGTGATCATAGCTCAAGTGTAATTTTGTGTTCGTGTGTGGCATCGTCAAAAAACACAGTAAAAAATATATATAACATTGGATTCCCGTTAGAGATTGATTACTTGGCCAAACGTGGGGCCGTATCCTTGCAAATCGTCTGAGCAATAAACTCCACCAGTGTTCGGGTCGGGCGGCCGGCCATTCCCTTGCGCAGATACTCGTATTCGAAGCCCTTTGTCACCATAACATTTGTGGCATCCTTTGAGGGAGAAAATCCATAAGATCTGCGCCCCAACAAAGCGCCCCACAATACTCACAATATGCATCCACTGGCCACAGGGCACAAACTCACGGAGAAAGGCAGCGGCCTTGCAGGGACGTCCACCTCGGTCAATGCCATAGTTCTGCACATCGCTGCGTCCCCCGGCACGCACGGCCTTGCTGTAATATTTCCACAATGGGAAGCGCCACACACGATCTCCGGTATGCATGCTGGCGTGCTTGATCTGCTGCCACAGGATCTCCGAGTTGGTAAAGACCCCCGCAGCCGACTCATCCAGGGCCTGGCGCATGTAGCCCGAGCAGGTGCCGACGTCAATGATGCACTTGGGACAGAAGTTTTGCGCATACAGCAGGGCGTCTGCCAGGACCAGTACATCCTCGTGATCGGTGCACTGGATCTCGATGGTCTTGCCGTTCATGGACTTGACCATGTCCCCAGTACGGACCGAATTGCAGCCCACTACGTTTTCACAAAGAGGTATCAGGCCGCGAATGTTGACCTAAGAACAGCATTATTATTCAAGGAGATATCATTTCTGTCCTGAGTACTTACCGGTAAACGCAGGCCAGCCACAGCTCGACAACAGGCCACCACAACGGCGGCCCCGGTCATGTCGCCACGCATATGGAAGAGCTCATGTTTCTCTTTCAGGCACAATCCTCCAGCATCGTAAGTCACGCCTTGGCCCACCAGCACAATGGGGCGCTCCTCGGCACAGGTGCCGTAGTAACTCAGCTCCAGGAAGATGGGTGGCTCGCACGAGGCCTTGCCCACAGCCAGGAAGGCGTGCATTGACTGGCTCTCGGCCCAGCCCTCGACCTTGACCTCCACATTGACACCGGATTTGCACAGCACCTCGACGACATTCTGCGCAAAAGCTGTGGGTGTGAGGAGGTTGGAGGGCATCTCCTGCAGCTGTCTCGTCAGGTTCTGGGCGGCTGCCTTCTGCAGACCAATGCGCCATCCTTCGAGGTCGCAGACCTCGTCTTTTCTTGCGTATAAGTCCAGCGACGGCACTGGAATCCTGTTCTGTGGGTTACGCAGCTCCTGGTAGAGCCAGATGCCCAATGCGGCCCCCTCGGCGGCGGACTCGGCGTGGCCGCAGTTTTCAACTTCGATTCTGTCGGTGTCCAGCTCGGCCAGGATACGGCAGGCGGCGGCCACGGAGCGACGGATCGCCTCCTTCTGTTCGTCGAGCACCTCGTAGGGATTGTAGCCGAGGCACTCCTTGCCGAGGCCGACCACAGCCACCACAGAGTAATAGGGGATGCGCTCTGGCTCGATCGCGAAGAAAAGGCGAGCCTCGCCCCGCTTGGGCATGGGTCCGGACATGCGGAGGACCTGTAGCAATCGGCCGGCAGTCTTCTGGACATTGTACCGCCAACCGGCCGCGGTGAGGACGCCAGCATCATTGCGGTCCGTTTCGTCGGCGAACACGCCGACCACAAGTCCGCGGGATGGAGGATCCGCACACATGTCCATCTGCTGGAGCTGCAACATCTGGTTTACCGCCTGCGAGGCGGAGCGGCGCTGGATAGCCTGGGGACGTGGTCGCAGGCGCTGCGGGAAAGCCTGGGAGACCAGCCGACGTACAACGCCAAGCATTATTTTTCGTTAAGCCCACACAATGTACCAAATATCAGAATATACGTATTTCGTGTTCAATTTCTAGCAATAGAGAATGCCAAATTGAGGCGATGAATGTACTCCATGAGAAAGTGACACTCACTTCAAGGGCTATTTGGTCGGTACATTCAGGAAATTCGAAAGGATCAGAATCTAAAAACGAGTGGACATCGGCCCTTCACTCACTACTGTTTTGGTTTGGCTGTCCTCGGAGGAGTAAACATGTCGAGTATGTATATCTTTGACAAATGGGGCTAACAAATCATGAACTCTTGAAGGGCCATGGTACTCAAATAGATGTGGCTCTGGATGAGTGTAACTTCCAGAAGGAAGCCTTTTCGTCCTATGAGCGTCCTTGATGAGCACCTAGATATCAGAGACCATGAAAGCTAGAGCAACCAAATTGTATATCCAGACACCTGGACCCGTCCGCCCCCACAAAGACCAAAAATCTGTGGCATTCACAATTACATATTTACTAGACTGTCAAATGTGGATGAGATCGGATCGTTATTATAACGACCAAATCGCCTTCCACGCGCTTACTCATTCTCTCTCGATCTCTCTATCCATCTCACACACTCTTTCTCGTGCAGTGTGTTCGCTCTGGCGGAGGGAAGCGAGACAGAACGGCGGGCTTTTGTGTAAGAAAGAGAGAGAGGGAGAAAAGTTCCACTCTCCTATCTCATGACAAGTGCGAGCATAATTCAGAGTTAATTTCGTTCCCGCTCGCTAAAGAATCTTTTTTGTATAAGTGGGTGATAAAAAAGAAAGGTTTTTAAAATCAAAACGTTAGAGAATACAATTTATTTGGCATACGCCTAACTTTTAAAATATTTCAGCGAAAAATAAGTTTAATTTTACAATAAGGCATTGCCGTTACAAAGTGCCGTGACTAAATGATTCCTTTAAAGTTTCGATACTGCATCATTAATTCCTGAAAATTTAGAATAGTTTTTCTAAAATAAAGAGACCGAAAAACTTGGGTGACTGCAAATTTGTATTTTTCGACGACGAAAAAAAAGGAGTGCTTGCGTTCGTTTTCATAGATTTTTCTCGACTTCTCTTCATATATTCAAACAATTTCTTCTGCGCCTATCTTACCTACGGTTGCAAAGCGGGGCGAATTCGCCAAGAGCGAGAGAGCGAGCTTTTATTGCGCTCCCGCTTTGCCCTAGCCTAACTTACACTAGACTTCATAAAATACGATCCTAATAACAATTATTATACGCCAAATGGCGCTACACCGGGCCCGTTGAAGGCCTGGAAGGCTTCAAACCATTGGCAGAAGCGCCAATTTGTGTATCGGCCTCCTGAACGTGGCTCCGCTGCTCGTCCTTAGCTCGACCACTCTGACCCTTCCGTCCTGCCCGGCGGTTGTTCCGACCACCCTTCCGAGGAGCCACTGTTGAGGGGGCAGGTTGTCCTCGGCGACGATTACTAGGTCGCCTTCCTTTATGTTTGGCTCCTCCTGGTGCCACTTGCATCTGATTTGTAATCCCAGCACATACTCCCGGGACCATCGCTGCCAGAACATTTGTCTGGCTGACGAGACAAGCCGCCATCGCTTTAAGCAGCTCAGACCCTCCTGGTCCGGGGTCCTGGGTGCTGGGGGTGCGATGAGCGGCCCGCCTGTCAGCAGGTGCCCGGGAGTCAGCGCGTCTCCGTCGCTTGGGTCTGGGCTTAGGGGTCCTAGTGGGCGCGAGTTGAGTACCGCCTCGATCCCGACCAGCACGGTCTCCAGCTCCTCTGCGGTGAGGAGAGCGCTTCCGACTGCCCGTAGGAGTAGGCCCTTGGCAGACTTCACACCGGCCTCCCAAAGTCCGCCCATGTGCGGTGCTCGAGGCGGTATGAAGGCAAACTCGCACCCGCTTCTTGACGCAAATTCGCGTATCGCGTCCGCTTCCGCCTCGATCTTCCTCCGCAGTTCGCTGAAGTGGCGACTTGCTCCGACGAAATTTGTCGTTGACTGGGCCACAAAAATCAACGCCACATACTGAAAATGGGCGGAGAGCACGGAGCCGGTCTGCGGGTAAGTTGCCCATCATTTGGGTCTGGAGTAGCGGCTTGCATTTAAAGCAACGAATACACGACCTAACTGTCGCCCTGCAGACCGCCTAAGCATTCACTATCCAAATGCGCTGTCTAAGGATACTCACGAGTGCTCGTGGGCCGGCATGAAAATTCGTTTGATGCAGATAGCGAACTTATGTCTGCACAAACTGCGAGCGTTTTGTCAATAACAAAGGAAACTTGGCATTATATGACATAGGAGCGTTAACTAGTCGCCCCCCAACTCGCAACAACGAAAAAGAGCACCATGTCCCAGCCTCTTCATGGATGAATGGATTCAAGCGCTGAAGACTGGGGCCTAACTTGGTGCCTTTACGAACCCTTTCAATATCTTCTTGAGACTCATTTTTCTGTGTTATTTCGACTATTTTTAGAAACGCCTCGTCGTATTCTACGGATGACGGAATTTTTCCAAAGTTGAGACTTTTGTCTTTGCATTTTCGGATGAAGCGGAACACGAAAACGAACACTCTTAGCAGTTTGAGGTGTGACGAGTATCCCTCGATTACATCCACTAAGTAATTTGGCTTGGCCGCGACGGTCAGTCCGACCGATTTCTTCCGACTTTCCATCTGTATCTCTTCTTCGGAAAGCTCGAAGTGTGGATTTCTGGGCCAGCTCTCTTCTTCAAACTTTAAGAACTCTGGTCCACCAAACCAGATCGACTGCACGATTTCCTCTACGTCACAACCTCTCGAAACTATGTCTGCTGGGTTCTGTTTTGTTGGCACATGCCGCCACGTAGCTTCACTTGACCACTCTTGAATCTCCGCTACTCGGTTCGCAACGAATGTTGACAACGACGAAGGGTGGGATCTGATCCAATGAAGAGTAACTTCTGAATCTTACCAGAATATAATTTCATCAATTGGAACCTTGAGCAGTGATTTGATTCGGTGACAAAGGTCTGCTAGAAGGTGAGCGGCACATAACTCAAGCCTTGGGAGCGTTTTCGTCTTGGGTGGCGCTACTTTCGACTTTGCAGTCAACAAGGAGACCTCGAAACCTTCTGCAGTCTTTCTACGGATATAGACGCAGGCTCCATAAGCTCTCATGGATGCGTCGGCAAAGGCATGTACTTGAATCGGTGACATGAGATCAGTATGCACAAATCGAGGTATGGTAATCTTCTCCAACTGACCCAAGGATTCTTTTAATAAGTTCCATGCTGTTTCCAAGTTCATTGGAATTGACTCATCCCAACCTAGCTTGTTAAGCCAAAGCTCCTGCAGTAGGATCTTTCCCTTAATTACTAAAGGACTTAACAAGCCAAGGGGGTCAAACAGCTTTGATGTCACCGATAATATGTTCCGTTTTGTCGCTCGGAGACCCATAACTGACGTGTCAATTCGGAACTTAAAGACGTCTTCGTGTGGCAGCCACGATATTCCTAACGCCTTAGTTGACTCTGAGTCCGAGATCGTTATCGGTTTAACTGTGCTCTCGGATGCGGTGACCTCAGGTGAGTTCGAAAACCATTTAGTCAATTCAAACCCAGCGGTTTGAAGAACCTGAGCCAGATCAGACTTAATTGTCTTTAACTCCTCTACGCAACCAGCACCAGTCAACATGTCATCGACATAGAAGTCGGAGTCAATAACTTCAGCAGCTTTAGGGAATGAGAGTTTTGCAGACTCACTCAACCTCTTCAAACACCGAATAGCCAAAAATGGGGCTGGTCCAGTCCCATATGTTACGGTGTTGAGCTGGTATATTCTCAAGGACTCAGATGGGTCTCTTCTCACACTATGAGCTGGAATTGTCTATCCGCATCAGCGACCCAGACTTGGCGATACATCTTCTTGACATCGGCTGTCCAGGCGTACCTGTGTAGTCTGAATCGGAGCAATGTCGAATACAGCTCATCCTTTATCGTAGGACCGACCATCAATATGTCGTTCAAGGCCACCTGAGAGGACGTTTTACAAGACGCATCGAAAACGACGCGGAGCTTGGTCGACGTGCTTTGGGGCCTCAACACACACTGATGTGGAATGAAATAATGTGGAGTTTTCGGGATTGTGTTGTCTGTGGTAGACATGTGACCCAAGGAGAGGTACTCTTCCATGAACTCCAAGTACATTTTCTGTAACACGGGGTCACGAGACAATCTTTTTTCAAGCGATAAAAACCGCCGTTTAGGCGTAGGAGTTGCCTAAGATACTTGGATCTGATTTGAACGGCAGTCTTACTTCAAACCGACGTGAAGGCACGACCTGAATAGTCCTTCTATAATGCTTTTCACATAACTTGTGTTCAGGAGATAAAGACTTTTTAGAAGACGGCAATTCTTCCAGTGACCAAAACTTTTGTAATGTGTTTTCGATGTGTATCACTGACTCTTCTCGACAACTCAAACAATTCCTCGCTTCTTGGGTGGCAGTCACCTTTGGAGTGTATCTGCCGAACACAAACCAGCCGAGAAGCGTTTTCTGCAGAGTTGGATAGTCAGGACCTTGTCGAATCTGACCAACAGATAAAAGTTCGAAAAATGTTTCTGCACCTATCAACATATCTATCTTCTGTGGCTTGAAGAAATATGGGTCTGCAAGTGGTAAGTTCTTCGGGATTTTCCAGTCACTCACGTTAAGTGTTTGATCAGGGTGATACCCCGAAATGGACCTTAAAATCCAGAAATCAACCGAAAACTCACTACCAGTAATTCGCGACTTCACCACCGTGTGTATCTTTTTCTTGACTTGTGAATTGGATTCACCAATACCAAGCAAGTTGATACACGACTCCTCCCGACGGATCTGTAAGCGCTGTGCTAAGTCCTCAGTTATAAAATTGGTTTGAGACCCCGAGTCAAGCAGAGCTCGGGCCAAAACATGTTCACCATTATTTGTTCGGACGCTTACGATCGACGAAGCCAGAATAACTCTATCCATAGCTTTCGCATGGAGAGGAAGGAGGAGAAGAATTCTCTGGGGGTGATGGTAACGCTAGACTTTTATTCGCCACTGTGTACCTATGCAATAAGGTATGGTGTGAGCAGCCACACAGTCGACACTTCTTAGCTTTGCATCAGAGTGGCCTGGCTGCAGACAATTGATGCACAAGGATGCAGTTTTTGCGAATTCGAACCTTTGCATTACTGGCAGCCGACCAAATGGACTGCAATCTGTAAACAAATGGCCTTTCGCTTTGCAGTAGCTGCATTGTTGGTTTTTGGTATTCGCGGTGGAACAGAGCTAACTTCGGAAGGCGAGCACGAGATGGGCCACCATAAGCTGGTACTGCCGGTATTGTCTCATCAGCTGTCTTTAATGCGCAAATGAGAGACATTAATTTTGGCTTTGTGACAATTGAGAGTTCTTCCAACTCGACTCCAAATTCATCGTCAATGTCTATATCTTCAATCTTCTCTTGAAGTTCGCGTGCCGTGTCAATGCTACGCATCAGCGTTTCGAGTCTGCACTCGAGCTCCGTCAATACCAGCGGAATATCCCCCGCTTCTAAACGGTCCGCTAATAAACGAATGCCTTTGACACGGCAACTGCGCTTTTTCTTCAGCTCTTCAAGGGCGATATTGTTGGCTTTTGAGGTCATATTGATTCTCAATACAAGCAACTGAAGGCGAAAGATCGTTTTTAATAATCGTATTTAATGCCGAGACACTCAATGAAATAATGGGTAATTGTACCCAAACGAGGTGAAAAACCAATATACCCGACAAATTTAGGGTATAGCGTCGCTTGGCTGGCGCGTACACGAAAACCACACAAGAATAGCAACGAACAGCAATGGTGACAAGCGAAAACGAAAATTTTCACCGCTGTAGTTCTGAAGAATCGATGTTGTGTATACGATCCGACAACGATCGACGCTAAATTGATTTGCGAGGCACGACTTTGTCTTAATTGATAGTTGGATCCTACTGACACCAAACGAATATACCCGACGAAAACAGGGTAGCGCGTCACTTGGTGTTTGGTTTGGATCAAGCTCGCCAAACAAAAGAACAACGATAAGCAACGGTGAGGAGCGAAAGCGAGACGAAAAAATTCACCGCTGCAGCTGCGTATTGGTATGCGTGCTTGGCCAACGACCCAACTTTACATATATTTGACACAACGAAAACGAGTAAGGGGAAAGGGGTGACAGCGATTGCAGTTCAAATGAGTTATATGTGTAGTTATTGCGTCCAACAGGGTTAGTGCAATTGTTTCAGCACAAGACAATAATTGCGAGTTTTTTAATCTTTTCGTATTCACTCGAGCTTTAAATTTTTTGCACAAATACCTCTTGATAAGATTGGAAATTCCAGGTGCTGTACTCTCCTCTTCTGATGCTGGATGCTCCACTTGGATCTCCTTTGGTAGATGGTATATATATCTCCTTTTGTATATAGCTGCAGACAGGGTATTGCACGACCGACGCGGTGATTTTTTATACCCGATACTCAAAATGAGTATTGGGGTGTATTAGATTTGTGGTAAAAGTGGATGTGTGTAACGTCCAGAAGGAATCGTTTCCGACCCCATAAAGTATATGTATATATTCTTGATCAGCATCAATAGCCGAGTCGATTGAGCCATGTCTGTCTGTCCGTCTGTCCGTCCGTCCGTCTGTCCGTCCCCTTCAGCGCCCAATGCTCAAAGACTATAAGAGCTAGAGCAACGATGTTTTGGATCCAGATTTCTGTGATATGTCAATACTTCGCGCCGCCCACTTCCGCCCCCACAAAGGACGAAAATCTGTGGCATCCACATTTTTCGACGATACGATAAAACCAAAAACGCAGAATCGTAGAGGATGACTATATGTTCTAGAGTGTAAAATCTCAACCAGATCGTATAATTATTATAGCCAGAATCAAGAAAACAATTTCATTCTTTCTCGCTCTGTCTCTCTCTAACACACAGGTTTCATGGTCGGTTTTGCCAATTGCAAAATATGAGTTCAAGGATCTCAGAACCTATAAGAGCTAGAGCCACCAAATTTGGTATCCACACTCCTGTGATATCGGACCTTGACCGTTTTGTGTCAAAATTTAGCCACACCCCCTTCCGCCCCCGAAAACGACGAAAATCTGGGGCATCCACAAATCTCAGAGACTATTAAGGCTAGAGTAACCAAATTTGGTATCCGCACTTTTGTTAGATCTCACTATAAAACGTATATCTCAGAATTTCGCCCCACCCCCTTCCGCCCCCACAAAGGACGAGAATAAGTTGCATCCACAATATTGCAGATTCGAGAAAACTAAAAACGCAGAATCATAGAGAATGACCATATATATCCAGTTGCTGAATTTGGATCAGATCAGATCATTTTTATAGCCAAAAGGAACAAATCAATTTGCACTGGCTACGCAGCGACCGACGTCACGCTCAGACTGATTTTCTGTCTCTCTCGCACGCACTCTTTGTCGTGTCGTTTAATATTAGCGGCGTCTGCCGGAGGAGAGTCATACTGACTTAGTATCGGGTATAACTGTATCTCCCTCGTTTTTTACTGTATTGAAGCTGTAAGTGACCCAATTTCCTTGTTCTCTTTTGCGCCTGAATTCGTAAAATCGTAAAAGGCATGCGCAGCGGCCAGCCGCTGCTGATAAGAGAGCGCAACGCTTGCGTTCCCCACGCTCGAAGCTTTTCGTTCTCGTCGTTGCCAATTCTGCTTTAAGCTGGCAGTGCTCGCTTTCCATGCATTTTTGTAATGCATTGAAACGTAGCCGACAAATACACTAACAACAAAAAAAAAGAAAATTTTTTTTAATCTCCTTAAACCAACAACCATAAAAATGTTTTTTTTTTTATTTTTAATTAAATTGTTTTGGCTCACCATGGCGGTACGCTGGTGTGACCCCCTCGGCTTTTTATAATTTTTTAATTTTTCGTTTTTTTTTTTTATACATATTTAATTTCCTTACTTCTAATATCATATATTATATTCACATACGCTCTCGTTTATATATACATACCTCTATAAATATCTAAAACGTTTCTCTTTCTCCTTTAGAGATTAAGCCTCATATTTTTCCATTTCCATTAATTTCTTTCCCTTGATTTGCCTACTGGTTAATTAAAGACTTGTGTTCTTTCCGGTAGTGAAACACTTGTTCGCTCGGTTTTGATGATGTAGCCACATGTCTAGTATTAAGTCCAAAGAAATATATTGAATTTTGTCAGCCATGAATATGGAGTAGACTTCTAATTTCCTGGTGACATGGTGACGTAAGGGGGTAGGGTGAGAATATTAGGGATTTCCAGAACATTTCGCACCACTGGAAATCATGGAAGGGTGGGTACAAAATTGTGTGTGTCGACTTCCAACTCAAGACCTCACGCCCGCGATATTTTTGGAACACCCCGACGAAAGCCCCTAGTACTTTCGAGTACGCCCTATGTATGATTGTGCCATTTCATTTCGGCTATGATCGGAATATGCAAATTGTTGTTTTCGGAGTTAGCTCCCTGTAGAGTCACGGGATTCTAAAATTTTAAAGTTTATGTAGTATGAGTCGAGACGCGGTCAAACGACCCCCCCCCCCCCACAAGTTACCGAATGAGCACGGAACAAAAGAATCCCCACCGGCAGTGACATCCCCTCCAATCCATCCCCTACTGACGTATAGAAATATATCGTTGACTTGTTACACAATTAAACTGAAAACCTTTCGAATATATTTATATTTGTGTAACGTAATTACCATTATTCCTGAATATACTCTTTGTAATTAGTTGACCCTAGTCTAATAGGATCTTTCATCATGATATTTTTATATATATAATTAATCTTAATTGCAGCTTATTTGAACATATTTTCCTTATTACTTTAGTAGCCTTTATATATATATAACCACTTAGCAGCTATGAGAGCTTGTAGAAAAGTTTAATGAATAAACTGTTTGTAATGAATTCCCGTTAATTGTTGCCGTTATTAAGCATCATGTGGCGCCGAGATGACGTAACCTAGCAGAAGTAGAGCGTTTATTTTAGGGATCGTTACCCATTACTCAGCCTATTTGGACCGGTGCGATCAAGGAAGGGTGGGCATACCGAGTTGCAATGACACCGCAAGCAATTCCCGCTCGAATTAGTTCCGCTGTCTGGTCTGATGAGCTCGTGAGGTGGCTCAAAGGGGGCCTAGCTGAGGCCACCGGACGGGTCGCAGGTTGCGGATAGCGAACGACCTACCTATATACAGGTCATATAGGTAGGTCAGCTGCGAATAATCGGACATCCCTAGGGAGAGTACCGAAAATAAGCAGCCCCGGACAGCCAGCGGGTGTTCGCGAAGTAGCAACACTGACGATGCGCTTGTGGTGCCGCCTCGTATAAGTAGCTCACACACTCCCCTATCCCTACACACTACCTACCCACATCCCAACCCCTACATTCAGCTCACACCGGGCCGGACTAAGAGTGTTATTCGACCCGTGCCGAGAGTCAGCCTGGCTGGGGGCCCGGTATATAAAACTAGCCCAGTCGTTAACGGAGAGCTCAGGGACTTGGCAGCCCCCTGTTCTAAGTATGCCTTATCCGGGCAACGTGGATCTCTGCCCGGACGGACCGTACCCCTTCTCTGCAGCTCGTGGGAAAAGAATGGAAGAATTTAAAAACAAACAAAATGAGTCTGGCACTCCCCAAATGCCAACAGGGAGCAATCCCAAACAGGGGAAGGCAGCGGCCCAAAGGCCTGGCCCGACCCGCAAATCAGCAGGGAAAACCTGCGCGGCGGAAGATGCTAGGGAGAGCCCGAAGGGGTCCCATCCCGGTGTCGGGGTGGGTGGTGAATTGGCTCCCAAAACCGGTACCTTGGCAGAGTGGCTATGCAATCCTGCGGCTGCTCTGCCTGCTGGTAAAGTGGAGGGGGATGAGTCACCATCTACTAGTGTCAAAGCCAAATCCTTTACATATGCCGACAGAAGGAGTGCTGGCAACATACTCCGTCGGCAGAACGCAAGCCAGATGTCCAGCCCGACGGACAAATGGATTAAGAAGGTCGAGTGGGCCTCGAAGGTGCTGCCGAACTTTGGCAAGGAAGCACCGAAGAAGGAAGCCCCTCAGCAAAAAAGGCAGCGCTCGCAGGAGACTCCGGGGCCGACACCGAAGCGCTCCAGAGTGCTGCCTAAAGCATCGTTCGCGCAGATTGCCAGAGAAAGGACGCTAATTGGCATCCTGGACAAAGGCAGCGTGGACTCCCGGATCCCTAGGAACCAGTGGAAGTGGGTGGAAGCGGCACTGGCCGACCGCTGCTTCGAGCTGTTGGAAAAGCAGCCTGGAGCCCCCCCCCCCCCCAAGCGGAGCAGACGTAGCCCTGATCCAGGAACCTTGGATAGTGGGAGACAAGGTTTGTGGATTAGGGTCGAAGGAGTACAAGATAATTGTAGCTCAACATGAAGGTAAAACCCGCACCTGCATTCTCGCCAGAAAGCACCTTAATATCTTTCTGCACCATAATTATAGCGATAGCGACAACACGGCGGCAAGCCTAGAGCTGAAAGGGACACATCTAAGGCTGATGTCGTCCTACATGGCCCATGAGGGAAACGATCCCCCCAACGACCTTGTTCGCAAACTAGCCAGCGACAGCGAGAGGTCGGACATAGACCTATTAATAGGTTGCGATGCCAACGCTCACCACACTCAATGGGGGAGCTCGAACACAAATGTAAGGGGTGAGTCACTTTTCAGCTTCATCCTTAACTCAACTCTATTTATTTGTAATCGGGGCAACGACCCCACTTTTATAATTAAAAATCGACAGGAGGTTATTGACATCACCCTAGTGTCTTCCAACCTGTTAGACATAGTCAAGAGTTGGCAAGTCCTTGATGACCACTCCTTCTCTGACCACAGATACATCGAGACCACACTATCCCTCTAGTTTCCGAAACCTAAGGACTATATTAATCCCAGGAAAGCCAACTGGGAAAAATATAGCTCAGCCCTGGAGGACTTACTCCCCTCCAAAGCACCATCATGCCCTGACACAAAAGACGACCTAGATCGCCTAGTGAACAGGTTCACAGAGGCATGCAACAAAGCCTTCGCGGCAGCATGCCCCTCTAGCAAACCTAGGGGGAAAAAGAAACCCCCCTGGTGGTCAAAACAAATAGACATCCTACGTAAAAGCTGCAGGACCCTTTTCAACAGGGCCAAAAGCGCGAACGAGGAGAGCCACTGGGCAGACTATAAAATCAGTCTGTCACTATATAAAAAGGAAACAAGGAAAGCAAAAAGGGCCTCTTGGCAAAAATTTTGCTCGGAAATTGAGGAAACATCAGAGGCCGCAAGGCTTCGCAAGATTCTCTCAAAAACTAACCCCTCGGTAGGGTATCTTAAAAGGAATGACGGCACGTGGACTAACTCCAGTGAGGAGTCCCTGCACATTCTACTAGACACACATTTTACAGGGTGCACAACCATCGAGACGGCACATCTTCCAGGAGAGGGACCGGTAACCTCGATGGATCACATCCTCACAAAACGTAACATAAGCTGGGCAATAAACAGCTTCAACCCGTTCAAATCGCCAGGCCCAGACCAGGTAATCCCGGCCCAACTTCAGAAGGCCGGGGATACGGCCATAAACTGGCTACAAGGTATCTTCAGGAAGATGCTGGCTGTGGGTACAATCCCGCGAACATGGCTTAAGGCAAAGATAGTCTTCATTCCCAAAGCTGGGAAAGCCTCGCACTCAGCTGCAAAAGACTTTAGACCAATCAGCCTATCGTCCTTCCTCCTCAAAACCTTTGAGAGACTCGTCGGGCTGCAACTGAGGACAACTATACACCCTCAGTTGCTGTCAGGCGCACAGGAGCATGCCTACCGGAAAGGAAAATCCACGGAAACGGCTCTTCATGAAGTGATCTCTGCGGTAGAGAAATCTCTGCATCACAAAGAGTACTCACTCATAGCCTTTCTCGATATTGAGGGAGCTTTCAACAACGTTGTACCGGGTGCCATTACAGAAGCCCTGACTGACCTGGGGGTGGACCGTCACTTGGTGATGCTCATTGATCAATTGCTCACATGCAGGACGGTGACATCATCGATGGGATCGTCCGCCCAGTCAAGGTATGTCAACAGAGGCACCCCGCAAGGTGGTGTCCTGTCTCCTCTTCTGTGGAACATAGCAGTCAACAAGATTCTATGGGACCTGGAGGGGGGGGGGGGCTGCAAAGTCGTGGCCTATGCGGATGACGTTGCGATTATTTTCTCGGGGAAATACCCCCAAACACTGTTCGACTTAATGTCCACAAAGCTAGCGCAACTGTCGGATTGGACGGAATCGCGCGGTCTGGGAGTAAATCCCTCAAAAACGGAACTCGTATTATTCACAAATAAATACAAGGTCCCGCCCCTCAACCCTCCAATACTACAAGGATGCAGGCTCTCCTTTAGCGACAGTGCCAGTTACTTAGGGTTGGTAATTGACAAGAAGCTTAGCTGGAACCTGAATGTCAAAGACAGAGTGAAGAAGGCAATGACTGCACTCTATACATGCAAAAAAGCTATTGGGCTAAGATGGGGTATGATCCCAAGCATAGTCCAATGGATATATCAAGCTATAGTTAGACCAATACTACTCTACGGAGTTACGGTGTGGTGGCCAGCCCTATCAAAAAGGGCGATCACCAAGCAACTGGGCAAAGTCCAGCGGACTGCCGCCCTATGCATCAGCGGAGCTCTCCGCACCACCACAAATGATGCGCTAAATGCCATCCTATGCCTACAGAGCCTTGAACTCGCAGGGAAGGAACGGGCACAAGCAGCAGCAATACGTCTAAGAGACTCAGATCAATGGGTGACACAGTGCATAGGTCACTCAGCCATATTAAATAGCAGTACCGTCCCCTCAAAAACCGACTACCAAGTTCCAAGAGAGTATACAGACACTCCCTTCGACACAATCATCCCTCATAGAGACGAATGGCTCGAGGGACTCCCAGGCCCTGATGGGGCCATAAGCATCTTCACAGATGGATCAAAGCTGGACGACAGAGTCGGAGGGGGAATCTACTCTGAACAGCTAAACATAAGGCATTCCTTCAGACTCCCAGATCATTGCAGTGTCTTTCAAGCGGAAGTCATAGCAATCAGGGAGGCACTAGACTGCCTACAAGCGGCTGCCGTCACGGCAACCAAGCTAAACATTTATAGCGACAGCCAGGCTGCGATCAAATCGCTAAGCGCGATTTCCTCGAACTCGGCCACCGTGGCAGACTGCCGCAAATCTCTGCACGAGATGGCTCAGCAATTTGCTATTAGCCTAATTTCGGTCCCGGGCCACCGGGACATCGAGGGCAACTGTATAGCGGACGAGCTGGCCAGATCTGGCACTACAATCCCCCTTCTCCAAGACAAGGAGGATATCTGTATGCCACTGGCCACCTGTAAGCTCATCATAAGGGAACAATACAAGCGACTAAAAAACGATATGTGGCAAACAGTGCCACGATGTCGCACAACTCGGCAAACATGGCCGACCATGGCGCACCTCCGAGCTCCTCAAGTTAAGCAGGAAAAGGTGCAGCGTAGTCACACGTTCCCTCACGGGACACTGGCTAATAGGCACCCACGCTAACAGGCTGGGGGCCCCACATAACGATTTTTGTCGCAGCTGTAGAGACGAGGAAGAGGAGGAGACAGTGGAACATCTGTTCTGCTCCTGCCCGGCTCTCAGCAGAAGAAGGCTACAGCACCTGGGCTCAGCCTTTCTACACGACATCTCAGAGATGTCCAAACTATGTCCCAGAAGGATAGCGAACTTTGTGAGAGCATCTGGATGGGATAATTGCTGACAGGAAGTCTCACAACGCAGGAAGGAAATGATCCTATGCGGTATCACAACGGGCCGAAACCGGCCTAAGTCTGACGGGCTCCGAGCGAGCCCGGCAGCCGCCTCAACCTAACCTAACCTAGTTCCGCTGACTCATCTCCCTACACTATCATTTCTCTGTAAATTTCTTCCGTCTGAACCTTGAACCGCACACGATCGTGACGCGATCTCTCCCTACCCCACCCCCCACTCTACCCGACTAACCATGAGATCGGCAGCAATGGATCTCGATCATACCCTCCATCTGCTCGTCTACCGTTTCAGATCCTAGCCTCCTGCTTCGTTACCTGTTACAGTATTAGCAATATTTATTTATATATATAATAAATTTAAAAGAAAAACGAGGGGGAACGTTGTGAGTTGCTGCGGACACCGCAACTCTACAGTTATACCCGATACTAAGTCAGTATGGCTCTCCTCCGGCAGACGCCGCTAATATTAAACGACACGACAAAGAATGCGTGCGAGAGAGACAGAAAATCAGTCTGAGCGTGACGTCGGGCGCTGCGTAGCCAATGCAAATTGATTTGTTCCTTTTGGCTACAAAAATTATCTGATCTGATCCAAATTCAGCAACCGGATAGATATAGTCATTCTCTATGATTCTGCGTTTTTAGTTTTCTCGAATCTGCAATATTGTGGATGCAACAGATTTTCGTCCTTTGTGGGGGCGGATGAGATATACGTTTTATAGTGACATCTTAAAGGAGTGTGTGTACCAAATTTGGTTACTCTAGCCTTAATAGTCTCTGAGATTTGTGGTTGCCCCAGATTTTCGTCCTTTGCGGGGGCGGAAGGGGGTGTGGCGAAATTTTGACACAAAACGGTCAAGGTCCGATATCACAGGAGTGTGGATACCAAATTTGGTTGCTCTAGCTCTTATGGGTTCTGAGATCCTTGAACTCATATTTTGCAATTGGCAAAACCGACCATGAAACCTGTGTGTTAGAGTGAGACAGAGCGAAAAAGATTGAAACTGTTTTCGTGATTCTGGCTGTAATAATTATACGATCTGGTTCAGATTTTGCACTCTAGAAGATATAGTCATCTTCTACGATTCTGATTTTAGTTTTCTCGTATCGTCGAAATTGTGGATGCCACAGATTTTCGCCCTTTGTGGGGGCGGAAGTGGGCGGGCCAAAGTTTTGAAATATTTTTGTAGCAGTGACATATCACAGAAGTCTGGATCCAAAACATCGTTGCTCTAGCTCTTATAGTCTTTGAGCATTAGGCGCTGAAGGGGACGGACAGACGGACAGACGGACGGACGGACAGATAGACATGGCTCAATCGACTCGGCTATTGATGCTGATCAAGAATATATATACTTTATGGGGTCGGAAACGATTCCTTCTGGACGTTACACACATACACTTTTACCACAAATCTAATATACCCCAATACTCATTTTGAGTATCGGGTATAAAAAACGAGGGGGAACGTTGTGAGTTGCTGCGGACACCGCATCTCTACAGTTATACCCGATACTAAGTCAGTATGGCTCTCCTCCGGCAGACGCCGCTAATATTAAACAACACGACAAAGAGTGCGTGCGAGAGAGACAGAAAATAAGTCTGAGCGTGACGTCGGGCGCTGCGTAGCCACTGAAAATTGATTTGTTCCTTTTGGCTATAAAACTAATCTGATCTCATTCAGATTCAGCAATCTGATAGATATGGTCATTATCTATGATTCTGCGTTTTTAATTTTCTCGAATCTGTAATATTGTGGATGCAACAGATTTTCGTCCCTTGTGGGTGTGGCAAAATTGGGACACGAAACGGATAAGGTCCGATATCACAGGAGTGTGGATACCAAATTTGGTTGCTCTGGCTCTTATGGGATCTGAGATCCTTGAACTCATATTTTGCAATTAACAAAACCGACCATGAAACCTGTGTGTTAGAGAGAGAGACAGAGCGAGAAGGAATGAAATTGTTTTCTTGATTCAGGCTATAATAATTATACGATCTCGTGGAGATTTTGCACTCTAGAAGATATAGTCATCTTCTACGATTCCGCGTTTTTAGTTTTCTCGTATCGTCGAAATTGTGGATGCCACAGATTTTCGTCCTTTGTGGGGGCGGAAGTGGGCGGGGCGAAGTTTTGAAATATTTTTGTAGCAGTGACATATCACAGAAGTCTGGATCCAAAACATGGTTGCTCTAGCTCTTATAGTCTTTGCTAGGCGCTGCTAGGACGGGATGGACGGACGGACGGACGGATGGACGGACGGACGGACAGACGGACAGACAGACAGGGCTCAATCGACTCGGCTATTGATGCTGATCAAGAATATGTATACTTTATGGGGTCGGAAACGATTCCTTCTGGACGTTACACACATCCACTTTCACCACAAATCTAATATACCCCAATACTCATTTTGAGTATCGGGTATAAAAATCAGCAAGTCAAGTGGAAAATAGATTCATTAATCGGATAAAATTATGTGCGCATGGTTAAATGTTCTATATAGCTAATAATATTCGACGGAATACCTAAATATAGCAATATAGTTTCCAATCCTTGGATCCTCCGATTAACCTATTATAAGCCAAGGGGATATTTCAATTTTCCCCCGAAAATAATGAAAATTTATTAATGTTACCGCAGTTCAGGTGAAAGATATTGTTAATGTGTGTGTGTGTGTGTGTGTAGGAAGCTGGGTTGCATTCGGTACATAAACCGTCTACAGTTTGGTCGTCGCAACTAGAACTTGAACCAGTTGCACTGCGGAGTGGGTATCCTACGGTGCGCAAGGGAGGATCTGAAGACACGGCGACAGCCCCTGATGATTGCGATGGAAGATGGGTGACAGGCAGCTATGGTACTTTTTCTGATACTGAGTTTTATTGAACAAATGCATCTCCTTATATAGCTAGCAGTGGTACTCTTATTCTATGGGAAGGAACGCACAGGCTCCTTGTGAGTGTATTTATACCCGATACTCAAAATGAGTATTGGGGTATATTAGATTTGTGGTGAAAGTGGATGTGTGTAATGTCCAGAAGGAATCGTTTCCGACCCCATAAAGTATATATATTCTTGATCAGCATCAATAGCCGAGTCGATTGAGCCATGTCTGTCTGTCCGTCCGTCCGTCTGTCCGTCCCCTTCAGCGCCTAATGCTCAAAGACTATAAGAGCTAGAGCAACGATGTTTTGGATCCAGACTTCTGTGATATGTCACTGCTACAAAAATATTTCAAAACTTTGGCCCGCCCACTTCCGCCCCCACAAAGGGCGAAAATCTGTGGCATCCACAATTTCGACGATACGAGAAAACTAAAAACGCAGAATCATAGAGAATGACTATATCTATCCGGTTGCTGAATTTGGATCAGATCAGATCATTTTTATAGCCAAAAGGAACAAATCAATTTGCAGTGGCTACGCAGCGCCCGACGTCACGCTCAGACTGATTTTCTGTCTCTCTCGCACGCACTCTTTGTCGTGTCATTAAATATTAGCGGCGTCTGCCGGAGGAGAGCCATACTGACTTAGTATCGGGTATAACCGTAGAGTTGCGGTGTCCGCAGCAACTCACAACGTTCCCCCTCGTTTTAGATTGGGTACACTTACTCTGTGCGGGGGTTACATTTCAGTGCATTTACTTAGGTACTTGGCAGCAATAAAGTAGATAGTTTATTGCTTGATCCCTTTTGGTGGGTTCGAGTATACAAGTGCTATTGTCTATTCTTAGTTGCTAATGTATTTTTCGTGTCGTCATATTCATTCACATGAAGTGACATGGACAATTTTATTTATTAGTATTTGTGTATGAGATTGCACTGTATATTCCTAATATTCATTAAATACATGTCTGTGGCTGAACATTCTCCCGGCCGTTGAACTGGTGTTCAACCATCGCTCAAGTCGACGGCAAACCGGCGTGCAAGGGGTATAGGGGGTGATGACATGGCTGGATCGTGATTTGATGGCCTTGGTTTCCATATTAGATACTTCTCCCGGAAAATGAAGGCAATGATCAATAGAATTAATATTGCTAGGGTTGCGTAAGCCGCGAGTTGATGGTGCTGCACGGTGGTGAGATGGTGTGGCAGCTCGTGATGATTGATGGTTGATAGTTGCTGGCGTAGATCATCAAGTTCTTGATGAAAGTCTGATGTCTGGTTCTTCAGTTGCCACATTAATGGCGAGGGTGATGTCTTCGGTGGGCTCACGTCGCCAAACCGAGTGTAAGTCGATTTTACTTCGCTAATTGTGGTGCTGAAGGTGCTGATGCTTACTTCAGTATTGCGAGCAGTACAACCAGGGGATATGGAGAGTAGACCAGTTCCTTTCAGTGTTATGGTTGTCGGAACTCCGTTGCATACTGCTTGAAGTTTAGTTGTAGAATGCGTTGCGAAGATCCATTTATTTGGATGCTGAGTTTTTAGCCACACCGTGTCATCCTTTGTGTGTGTTACCTGACAGAGTGTTTCTGTTTTATTGTTAAACAGTTGAAACTCACAGCAATTGTCCACATTGAAGATCGTCTGATGGTCAAAGCAGATTAACTCCTCGTTGTGTACTTTAAGACAACGTCGGAATTCTTCTTGGGTAGTGCCCATGAACTGGTCTCGGTGGATTTTCACCGTTACTATGGTGGTTCTGAGGTCAAATAGACTCCAGCTTGTTGAATCCCAAAACGGAATTGGGATGATGCTGAAAACTTCGAGCTGAGCTGTTGAGACCAGCGGTAGCGTCAGCTTGAAGATGACGTGTTTTGCAGTCGGGGTTCCTTCGGCTCGCATGATTCTGTATAGTTGAATCACCTCCTTCGTTGTGACCGGCAGCATTCGATCTTGTGGCAAATTATCCCGTATCTGGTCTAGTTGGTCTATTAGTTGCTCGGGAGACACCAGCGTGGAGCTTATTCTCCGATGATGAATACCGATTAGGACATCAGATATGTCGGACTGCATTCGTTGGAGAGTTGTTGTGAGCAGGGTTAATTGTGCTATTAGTCCTAAGTACGCTTGAGTCAGATGATCGCTGTGATATGACCCTCTTTCTCGGTTGATAGTAGCCATATGCTGTTCCAAAACTTTTAGGCGATTATCAGTTGTTACATTGTCTTTTCTGACTACGTTTATTGTCGCGTCGACAATTGATGTTTGGTTTTGGAGCAGATGTAGTAAAAAGTCTTCATTGGTTTTCACTTTCTCAATTACTTGAGTCATCTCTTCTGCGTGTTTTGCGTAGAGAACACCAAAAAGACTGCTTGCTACATTTCCTATGATGTCCAGCGGCGATCTGCGTTTTCGAGAGTTTTTCATTAAAACGCTTCCTGCTTGTAGCTCGTAATGCACATGTTGAAAGTGTTGAACTATGGAGTTACATGCCGGAACATTTTTTAATTCAGGGCACATGTATCGTAACTCTGAAATTCCAGCAGACATTAGTTGCATATCCTTCCAATAGTCATAGTATACGATCATGGTCCACTCAGACGTTGCTATTCTTGATGTTCCAAGTTTCTCATAGAATATTCCAGGCTTGTTTGCGAATTGTGTCACATTTATTGACTGTGACAATGCTAATGGAAGCATGAGCAACAGCACCACTAATGTTGATGTTAATGTAGGTGACAATTTTGTTGTTCGCTGTGTGGGTGGCTCATCAATCTCCGTGGTGTCACTGATCACGTTGTGGGAACGTTTGATTGCCACATCTTCTGGAAAGAGCGGCGCTAGACGAGTGATCGGGCGCTTGTATACGCCAAATGCTGTCTTAACGTCAACCACTCGTACGTGGTTGTCCTGTCCAGGATATGTCTTAATGATGCGACCCATTGGCCACTTCATTACAGGAAGGTTGTCTTTCTTAACCAAAACTAATAATCCTTCAGGTACGTTTGGTGAAGCGGTCTTCCATTTATGCCAAGCTTGCAATTCTTGGAGGTATTCTGTAGACCATTGTTTCCAGAATGAATGCTTTAGACGCGATACCAATTCCCAGCGCTTGACCAATGTTCTTCCTTGATGATCAGTATTGACGTCAGGAGGCGTTGTCAATGGTTCACCAATCAAGAAGTGTCCTGGGGTGAGCGCTGTTGTATCAGTGGGATCATTTGACATTGGAGTGATGGGTCGAGATTTGAGAATTGCTTCAATTTCGATTATCACTGTGTTTAGTTCTTCAAATGTCAATGAGGCTGTGTTGGTGGTTGTTATCAACAGCTTTTTTGCTGATTTTACCGCCGCTTCCCAGAGGCCGCCAAACGATGGAGCCCTGGGAGGAATGAATTTAAAATCCACTTGCTTTTTGTTGCAATGATTCGTGATCAGAGCACTTGCCTTTGAGCTGAATATAGAGTCTTCTAATTCTTTAAGCTGGTTGTTTGCACCCACAAAGTTCGTTGCATTGTCGCAATGAATAGTTTGGCACTTCCCACGTCTGCTTAAGAATCGACGCAGGGCGGCCAAGAATGCATCTGTGGTCAGGTCGCTTACCAGCTCCAGGTGTACTGCCTTTGTGGAAAAGTAGCAAAACACGGCGATGTACGCCTTATCGGGTCTTTTGCCTCGGATATTATGGTGGATCGAGATTGGTCCACAGTAGTCGACGCCTACATTAAGAAACGGGCTTGCTTGTGTGACTCGTTGTGCTGGGAGATTGCCCATGATCTGGTGTATCAGCTTTGGTCCAGCCTTGGTGCATCTAACACAGCTGTGGATGATGCTTCTAGCCATTGTCTTGTCATTGATAATCCAATATTGTTGTCTTGCGATTGCCATTAATGCTTGAGCACCACAATGCGATTCCTCTCGACAGGACATCGGCTGCGTTGTTGGCCGATGACACGTCGTGACGCCATTGTGTCTGATTTGTTAATGCCTGGATTTTGGCTATTCGATTTGCCACAAAGGTATGGTATGTTGATGACGATGCGTTTATCCAGGATAAAACAACGGTGGAATCACTCCAAAACCATCCTGAAACCGTTGTAATGTCCATGTGCAGATCCTGTCGGACTCGGTTTGTGAGCTCACTGCAGCACAAAGTTCTAACAGTGGTAGTGATTGTTTGGCTGTCGGCGCCACACGTGATTTCGAACAGAGCAGTCTTACTGACACTTGGTTGTTTTTGTATGTAGCGCGTACATATATTATGCTGCGTCATATGCTCGTTCTGATGCATCTACAAACTTATGGAGTTCTTGGGTAACTGGAATTTTACCATCGTAGATATGCCGGGGAATTTGCATTTTGTTCAATGTTTGTAAGTCGTCCCGGTATTCTTTCCATTCGGTTTGGTGTTGTAATGGTAATTCGTTATCCCAATCCAGTTTGAGCTCCCAAAGTTGTTGCATGAAGATTTTTGCCTTTACTACCACCGGTGCAAAGAGTCGAAGATTTGGGCCAGTTCGGAACATACCACCCGTTTGGTGATGCGTGTAGCCTGGCTTTTCTGTGTTCGTCCACACAATGTATCCTTCTTCGGCATCCAGATGAGACCCAGAGTTTTCACGCTGTAGTGCTCTAGTGTCTCTCCTAATTTTACATCGGTTACAATATCCTCTTTGGGGATTCCTTGGAGAAGTTGCTCATTGTTGGAGCACCACTTGCGCAATTTGAATCCGGACGGTAGAAATATCTTATTTAGTTCTTGTCGAGCATGAATTGCCTCTGAAATCGTGTTTGCTCCAGTTAGACAGTCGTCAACATAGAAATCTGTTTTTAATGTTGTTGATCCTACTGGTAGTCTGTCTTTGTATTGTATTGCCAAATGATCCAGACATTTCGTTGCTAGGAACGGAGCAGCTGTTGTCCCATATGTTACTGTTTTCAGGCGATAGTACCTGATCTCTTCGGATGGATTGCTTCTCCAGACTATCATCTGATGGAATTGATCCTCCGGATTCATCCACACTTGGCGGTACATCTTTTCTATGTCCGCTGTGAATACGTACTTATGAATTCGAAATCGTAGCAGAATAGACATAAGTTCGCTCTGAACGGTGGGTCCAGCCTGCAGAATGTCGTTCAAAGATTTCCCGCTTGTTGATTTGCATGAGGCATCGAATACTACCCGAAGCTTTGTGGTGGTGCTCTCAGGTTTGAGTACACAATGATGTGAAATGAAGTAGTGCCTTTTGGGAACTTTTGATGCTGGCTCAATCTTCATATGTCCTAGTCCTTCATACTCTTCCATGAAGTCCACATAACTCTTCCAAGTTTCTGTTGAGCTTCGCCGCTCCAACGCTAGGAATCTTTTTGTTGCGGTTTCCAACGACTCCCCCAGGGCTGAAGGGTGTTCGGAAAATAGGAGCTTTACAATAAAACGGCCGTCTGAAGCTGTCTGAAGATTTTCTATAAAATGAGCTTCACACCGTGCTTCCACTGGAGTGCGTGGTTTGTGTTCCGTCTCTAGATTGTCCAGAGTGCAGAATCTTTCCATGAGCTCGTTTACTCCCGTTGCACAAATGGGTGAGGAATTGTGGGCAGATTTGACTTTTCCTGCCACAATCCATCCCAGCTTAGCTGTTGATCTGGTAGCAGCAGCGAGTAGTAATGCTCGACTCCGATTTACATGTCTGTGGCTGAACAGATATAGTGTTTTTTTTTTTTAAGTTCAGAGGAAAGGTAGCATGAGTCTACAAGAAGAATTTACAATCGTTAATATTTTCCGTCATTTACCTCCAGTATTTGAACTATTTAAATAGAGGGGGCTTAAGAGGGCTAAGTTCGGGTTTTCAGATACATATATTGTGGTTGAGGAACCAAAATTGAGGCAAAAACAATTAAAGTCAAGTATTTAAAACAAGACAGTTAAGTAGAAAATTGATTCATTAATCGGATAAAATTATGTGGGCAGGGCTGAGAGATCTAGATATCTAAAAATATTCGACGGAATATCAAAATTGTTTCTGCTTCGAACTGTATTGGAAAAAGCAATAATGCAGCTGGCTGGATGACAACAAAGAAATAATATAAGTCCAGTCCACATCATTGCAAAGCGACTGTCCCTGCATGGAGCAAACTGAGATCCTCGCCCGCATACAGCCAAAGCATGTCCATTTTCAAGGCGCGGTATGGACGACACAAAAATGTGACGTGTTTTCGGGAATTAAGAAAAAAAGATTGTTATCCCCCCCTGTATCTTTCAGTGTAAAAGAGTTCGATGATGCGCTGGCCCAGGATGTGGTTGACCTAAAGGAGCTGCGCAGACTGACGTTTAATGGTGGGATATCACACTTCTGATAGGCGTAGTAATTCATGGACATGAATCCAATCCAATCCACAGGTGTGCCCGATGTACAAAGCTTCCGTGCACTCAGCTGGAAACTGCTGTTGGGCTACTTGGGACCAAGACGCAGCAGTTGGACGACCACGCTGGCCCAGAAGCGAGCCCTGTACCAGCAGTTCATTGAGGAATTGGTACTCCCCCCGGGACACAGCTGCAATGGAGCTGGAGAAGGCGACGGGGACGGGGACGTCGCTGTTGATTCAAGGGGCGTTGGCCTACAAGATCATCCGCTTAGCGAGGGGCCAGAAAGCGCCTGGAACACATTCTTCAATGACATGGCCTGGGTTACGTACAGGGCAAGAATGAGATTGTCGGACCCATCTACTATGTGATGGCCTCGGATCCGGATCTCTCGTACCGCGCCCACGCGGAGGCAGACTGTTTCTTCTGCTTCACGGCTCTAATGAGCGAGATACGCGACTTCTTCATCAAGACTCTGGACGATGCGGAGGGTGGTATAAAGTTCATGATGGGCTTGCTATCTAACATGCTGAAGACTAAAGATATAGCATCTGAAGAGCCAAGAGCTGCCTCCGCAGTACTACAGCTTCAGGTGGCTCACCCTCCTGCTCTCGCAGGAGTTTCCACTGCCCGATGTGCTGCGAATTTGGGATTAGGTATTCTCGGACGAGCAGCGCTTTAATTTTCTCATCAAAATCTGCTGAACCAAGATATTGTAAGCATGCGCTGACTTTCAACTGATTCATTTGCATTTACTGATGTATTTACTGATTTATAGAATCCAAAGGGAAGCAATTTTAGAGAACGACTTTGCCTCGAATGTGAAGCTGCTGCAAAACTATCCACCCATTGACATAAACGTTGTGATTACTCATGCAGTCTCCCTGGCGTAGCACTCACTTTTAGTGATACCACAGATATTACATATAATACCCGATTCCGGGTAGAGTCTGACAAAGCAATAATCCACAGTGTCTAGTTATCATGTTCAATAGTTGGAAGCCCAGGACCCAACAAAAGATCGAACACTAGCGCTGTTTCTCTGTTTTATACGTTACAATTTCATAATAAACGAATGTGCCGCATGTGTTTGTGTGGAGATTAAAAATGCGAAAACATATGTAAAATAGAGTGATCATAGCTCAAGTGTAATTTTGTGTTCGTGTGTGGCATCGTCAAAAAACACAGTAAAAAATATATATAACATTGGATTCCCGTTAGAGATTGATTACTTGGCCAAACGTGGGGCCGTATCCTTGCAAATCGTCTGAGCAATAAACTCCACCAGTGTTCGGGTCGGGCGGCCGGCCATTCCCTTGCGCAGATACTCGTATTCGAAGCCCTTTGTCACCATAACATTTGTGGCATCCTTTGAGGGAGAAAAACCATAAGATCTGCGCCCCAACAAAGCGCCCCACAATACTCACAATATGCATCCACTGGCCACAGGGCACAAACTCACGGAGAAAGGCAGCGGCCTTGCAGGGACGTCCACCTCGGTCAATGCCATAGTTCTGCACATCGCTGCGTCCCCCGGCACGCACGGCCTTGCTGTAATATTTCCACAATGGGAAGCGCCACACACGATCTCCGGTATGCATGCTGGCGTGCTTGATCTGCTGCCACAGGATCTCCGAGTTGGTAAAGACCCCCGCAGCCGACTCATCCAGGGCCTGGCGCATGTAGCCCGAGCAGGTGCCGACGTCAATGATGCACTTGGGACAGAAGTTTTGCGCATACAGCAGGGCGTCTGCCAGGACCAGTACATCCTCGTGATCGGTGCACTGGATCTCGATGGTCTTGCCGTTCATGGACTTGACCATGTCCCCAGTACGGACCGAATTGCAGCCCACTACGTTTTCACAAAGAGGTATCAGGCCGCGAATGTTGACCTAAGAACAGCATTATTATTCAAGGAGATATCATTTCTGTCCTGAGTACTTACCGGTAAACGCAGGCCAGCCACAGCTCGACAACAGGCCACCACAACGGCGGCCCCGGTCATGTCGCCACGCATATGGAAGAGCTCATGTTTCTCTTTCAGGCACAATCCTCCAGCATCGTAAGTCACGCCTTGGCCCACCAGCACAATGGGGCGCTCCTCGGCACAGGTGCCGTAGTAACTCAGCTCCAGGAAGATGGGTGGCTCGCACGAGGCCTTGCCCACAGCCAGGAAGGCGTGCATTGACTGGCTCTCGGCCCAGCCCTCGACCTTGACCTCCACATTGACACCGGATTTGCACAGCACCTCGACGACATTCTGCGCAAAAGCTGTGGGTGTGAGGAGGTTGGAGGGCATCTCCTGCAGCTGTCTCGTCAGGTTCTGGGCGGCTGCCTTCTGCAGACCAATGCGCCATCCTTCGAGGTCGCAGACCTCGTCTTTTCTTGCGTATAAGTCCAGCGACGGCACTGGAATCCTGTTCTGTGGGTTACGCAGCTCCTGGTAGAGCCAGATGCCCAATGCGGCCCCCTCGGCGGCGGACTCGGCGTGGCCGCAGTTTTCAACTTCGATTCTGTCGGTGTCCAGCTCGGCCAGGATACGGCAGGCGGCGGCCACGGAGCGACGGATCGCCTCCTTCTGTTCGTCGAGCACCTCGTAGGGATTGTAGCCGAGGCACTCCTTGCCGAGGCCGACCACAGCCACCACAGAGTAATAGGGGATGCGCTCTGGCTCGATCGCGAAGAAAAGGCGAGCCTCGCCCCGCTTGGGCATGGGTCCGGACATGCGGAGGACCTGTAGCAATCGGCCGGCAGTCTTCTGGACATTGTACCGCCAACCGGCCGCGGTGAGGACGCCAGCATCATTGCGGTCCGTTTCGTCGGCGAACACGCCGACCACAAGTCCGCGGGATGGAGGATCCGCACACATGTCCATCTGCTGGAGCTGCAACATCTGGTTTACCGCCTGCGAGGCGGAGCGGCGCTGGATAGCCTGGGGACGTGGTCGCAGGCGCTGCGGGAAGGCCTGGGAGACCAGCCGACGTACAACGCCAAGCATTATTTTTCGTTAAGCCCACA
Source organism: Drosophila persimilis (assembly GCF_003286085.1). Classification (NCBI taxonomy): domain Eukaryota; kingdom Metazoa; phylum Arthropoda; class Insecta; order Diptera; family Drosophilidae; genus Drosophila; species Drosophila persimilis. The sequence continues at coordinate 161,649 of NW_020825476.1, forward strand.
CAATGTACCAAATATCAGAATATACGTATTTCGTGTTCAATTTCTAGCAATAGAGAATGCCAAATTGAGGCGATGAATGTACTCCATGAGAAAGTGACACTCACTTCAAGGGCTATTTGGTCGGTACATTCAGGAAATTCGAAAGGATCAGAATCTAAAAACGAGTGGACATCGGCCCTTCACTCACTACTGTTTTGGTTTGGCTGTCCTCGGAGGAGTAAACATGTCGAGTATGTATATCTTTGACAAATGGGGCTAACAAATCATGAACTCTTGAAGGGCCATGGTACTCAAATAGATGTGGCTCTGGATGAGTGTAACTTCCAGAAGGAAGCCTTTTCGTCATATGAGCGTCCTTGATGAGCACCTAGATATCAGAGACCATGAAAGCTAGAGCAACCAAATTGTATATCCAGACACCTGGACCCGTCCGCCCCCACAAAGACCAAAAATCTGTGGCATTCACAATTAACGCAGAATCGTAGAGAACGCCATATTTACTAGACTCTCAAATGTGGATGAGATCGGATCGTTATTATAACGACCAAATCGCCTTCCACGCGCTTACTCATTCTCTCTCGATCTCTCTATCCATCTCACACACTCTTTCTCGTGCAGTGTGTTCGCTCTGGCGGAGGGAAGCGAGACAGAACGGCGGGCTTTTGTGTAAGAAAGAGAGAGAGGGAGAAAAGTTCCACTCTCCTATCTCATGACAAGTGCGAGCATAATTCAGAGTTAATTTCGTTCCCGCTCGCTAAAGAATCTTTTTTGTATAAGTGGGTGATAAAAAAGAAAGGTTTTTAAAATCAAAACGTTAGAGAATACAATTTATTTGGCATACGCCTAACTTTTAAAATATTTCAGCGAAAAATAAGTTTAATTTTACAATAAGGCATTGCCGTTACAAAGTGCCGTGACTAAATGATTCCTTTAAAGTTTCGATACTGCATCATTAATTCCTGAAAATTTAGAATAGTTTTTCTAAAATAAAGAGACCGAAAAACTTGGGTGACTGCAAATTTGTATTTTTCGACGACGAAAAAAAAAGGAGTGCGTGCGTTCGTTTTCATAGATTTTTCTCGACTTCTCTTCATATATTCAAACAATTTCTTCTGCGCCTATCTTACCTACGGTTGCAAAGCGGGGCGAATTCGCCAAGAGCGAGAGAGCGAGCTTATATTGCGCTCCCGCTTTGCCCTAGCCTAACTTACACTAGACTTCATAAAATACGATCCTAATAACAATTATTATACGCCAAATGGCGCTACACCGGCCCCGTTGAAGGCCTGGAAGGCTTCAAACCATTGGCAGAAGAGCCAACTTGTGGATTGGCCTCCTGAACGTGGCTCCGCTGCTCGTCCTTAGGTCGACCACTCTGACCCTTCCGTCCTGCCCGGCGGTTATAACGACCACCCTTCCGAGGAGCCCCTGTTGAGGGGGCAGGTTGTCCTCGGCGACGATTACGAGGTCGCCTTCCTTGATGTTTGGTTCCTCCTGGTGCCACTTGAATCTTATTTGCAATCCCAGCACATACTCCCGGGACCATCGCTGCCAGAACATTTGCCTGGCTGACGAGACAAGCCGCCATCGCTTTAAGCAGCTCAGACCCTCCTGGTCCGGGGTCCTGGGTGCTGGGGGTGCGATGAGCGGCCCGCCTGTCAGCAGGTGGCCGGCCGGCCATTCCCTTGCGCAGATACTCGTATTCGAAGCCCTTTGTCACCATAACATTTGTGGCATCCTTTGAGGGAGAAAAACCATAAGATCTGCGCCCCAGCAAAGCGCCCCACAATACTCACAATATGCATCCACTGGCCACAGGGCACAAACTCACGGAGAAAGGCAGCGGCCTTGCAGGGACGTCCACCTCGGTCAATGCCAGAGTTCTGCACATCGCTGCGTCCCCCGGCACGCACGGCCTTGCTGTAATATTTCCACAATGGGAAGCGCCACACACGATCTCCGGTATGCATGCTGGCGTGCTTGATCTGCTGCCACAGGATCTCCGAGTTGGTAAAGACCCCCGCAGCCGACTCATCCAGGGCCTGGCGCATGTAGCCCGAGCAGGTGCCGACGTCAATGATGCACTTGGGACAGAAGTTTTGCGCATACAGCAGGGCGTCTGCCAGGACCAGTACATCCTCGTGATCGGTGCACTGGATCTCGATGGTCTTGCCGTTCATGGACTTGACCATGTCCCCAGTACGGACCGAATTGCAGCCCACTACGTTTTCACAAAGAGGTATCAGGCCGCGAATGTTGACCTAAGAACAGCATTATTATTCAAGGAGATATCATTTCTGTCCTGAGTACTTACCGGTAAACGCAGGCCAGCCACAGCTCGACAACAGGCCACCACAACGGCGGCCCCGGTCATGTCGCCACGCATATGGAAGAGCTCATGTTTCTCTTTCAGGCACAATCCTCCAGCATCGTAAGTCACGCCTTGGCCCACCAGCACAATGGGGCGCTCCTCGGCACAGGTGCCGTAGTAACTCAGCTCCAGGAAGATGGGTGGCTCGCACGAGGCCTTGCCCACAGCCAGGAAGGCGTGCATTGACTGGCTCTCGGCCCAGCCCTCGACCTTGACCTCCACATTGACACCGGATTTGCACAGCACCTCGACGACATTCTGCGCAAAAGCTGTGGGTGTGAGGAGGTTGGAGGGCATCTCCTGCAGCTGTCTCGTCAGGTTCTGGGCGGCTGCCTTCTGCAGACCAATGCGCCATCCTTCGAGGTCGCAGACCTCGTCTTTTCTTGCGTATAAGTCCAGCGACGGCACTGGAATCCTGTTCTGTGGGTTACGCAGCTCCTGGTAGAGCCAGATGCCCAATGCGGCCCCCTCGGCGGCGGACTCGGCGTGGCCGCAGTTTTCAACTTCGATTCTGTCGGTGTCCAGCTCGGCCAGGATACGGCAGGCGGCGGCCACGGAGCGACGGATCGCCTCCTTCTGTTCGTCGAGCACCTCGTAGGGATTGTAGCCGAGGCACTCCTTGCCGAGGCCGACCACAGCCACCACAGAGTAATAGGGGATGCGCTCTGGCTCGATCGCGAAGAAAAGGCGAGCCTCGCCCCGCTTGGGCATGGGTCCGGACATGCGGAGGACCTGTAGCAATCGGCCGGCAGTCTTCTGGACATTGTACCGCCAACCGGCCGCGGTGAGGACGCCAGCATCATTGCGGTCCGTTTCGTCGGCGAACACGCCGACCACAAGTCCGCGGGATGGAGGATCCGCACACATGTCCATCTGCTGGAGCTGCAACATCTGGTTTACCGCCTGCGAGGCGGAGCGGCGCTGGATAGCCTGGGGACGTGGTCGCAGGCGCTGCGGGAAGGCCTGGGAGACCAGCCGACGTACAACGCCAAGCATTATTTTTCGTTAAGCCCACACAATGTACCAAATATCAGAATATACGTATTTCGTGTTCAATTTCTAGCAATAGAGAATGCCAAATTGAGGCGATGAATGTACTCCATGAGAAAGTGACACTCACTTCAAGGGCTATTTGGTCGGTACATTCAGGAAATTCGAAAGGATCAGAATCTAAAAACGAGTGGACATCGGCCCTTCACTCACTACTGTTTTGGTTTGGCTGTCCTCGGAGGAGTAAACATGTCGAGTATGTATATCTTTGACAAATGGGGCTAACAAATCATGAACTCTTGAAGGGCCATGGTACTCAAATAGATGTGGCTCTGGATGAGTGTAACTTCCAGAAGGAAGCCTTTTCGTCCTATGAGCGTCCTTGATGAGCACCTAGATATCAGAGACCATGAAAGCTAGAGCAACCAAATTGTATATCCAGACACCTGGACCCGTCCGCCCCCACAAAGACCAAAAATCTGTGGCATTCACAATTAACGCAGAATCGTAGAGAACGCCATATTTACTAGACTGTCAAATGTGGATGAGATCGGATCGTTATTATAACGACCAAATCGCCTTCCACGCGCTTACTCATTCTCTCTCGATCTCTCTATCCATCTCACACACTCTTTCTCGTGCAGTGTGTTCGCTCTGGCGGAGGGAAGCGAGACAGAACGGCGGGCTTTTGAGTAAGAAAGAGAGAGAGGGAGAAAAGTTCCACTCTCCTATCTCATGACAAGTGCGAGCATAATTCAGAGTTAATTTCGTTCCCGCTCGCTAAAGAATCTTTTTTGTATAAGTGGGTGATAAAAAAGAAAGGTTTTTAAAATCAAAACGTTAGAGAATACAATTTATTTGGCATACGCCTAACTTTTAAAATATTTCAGCGAAAAATAAGTTTAATTTTACAATAAGGCATTGCCGTTACAAAGTGCCGTGACTAAATGATTCCTTTAAAGTTTCGATACTGCATCATTAATTCCTGAAAATTTAGAATAGTTTTTCTAAAATAAAGAGACCGAAAAACTTGGGTGACTGCAAATTTGTATTTTTCGACGACGAAAAAAAAAGGAGTGCGTGCGTTCGTTTTCATAGATTTTTCTCGACTTCTCTTCATATATTCAAACAATTTCTTCTGCGCCTATCTTACCTACGGTTGCAAAGCGGGGCGAATTCGCCAAGAGCGAGAGAGCGAGCTTATATTGCGCTCCCGCTTTGCCCTAGCCTAACTTACACTAGACTTCATAAAATACGATCCTAATAACAATTATTATACGCCAAATGGCGCTACACCGGCCCCGTTGAAGGACTGGAAGGCTTCAAACCATTGGCAGAAGAGCCAACTTGTGGATTGGCCTCCTGAACGTGGCTCCGCTGCTCGTCCTTAGGTCGACCACTCTGACCCTTCCGTCCTGCCCGGCGGTTGTAACGACCACCCTTCCGAGGAGCCCCTGTTGAGGGGGCAGGTTGTCCTCGGCGACGATTACGAGGTCGCCTTCCTTGATGTTTGGTTCCTCCTGGTGCCACTTGAATCTTATTTGCAATCCCAGCACATACTCCCGGGACCATCGCTGCCAGAACATTTGCCTGGCTGACGAGACAAGCCGCCATCGCTTTAAGCAGCTCAGACCCTCCTGGTCCGGGGTCCTGGGTGCTGGGGGTGCGATGAGCGGCCCGCCTGTCAGCAGGTGCCCGGGAGTCAGCATGTCTCCGTCGCTTGGGTCTGGGCTTAGGGGTCCTAGCGGGCGGTCTCCAGCTCCTCTGCGGTGAGGAGAGCGCTTCCGACTGCCCGTAGGAGTAGGCCCTTGGCAGACTTCACACCGGCCTCCCAAAGTCCGCCCATGTGCGGTGCTCGAGGCGGTATGAAGGCAATCTCGCACCTGCTTCTTGACGCAAATTCGCGTATCGCGTCCGCTTCCGCCTCTATCTTCCTCCGCAGTTCGCTGAAGTGGCGACTTGCTCCGACGAAATTTGTCGCGTTGTCGCGTTGTCGCAGTTCACGCGTTGCGGACATCCTCGACGACCGACGAACCTTTGGAATGCCAACAAGAAGGAATTAGTCGTCAAATCGGAGACAATTTCTAAATGAACCGCCTTGGACGCAAAACAGACAAATAACGCTATGTAGGACTTATAAGGGGGCCTTCCACGAATTTTCAGAGTCGTATAGACTGGGCCACAAAAATCAACGCCACATACTGAAAATGGGCGGAGAGCACGGAGCCGGTCTGCGGGTAAGTTGCCCATCATTTGGGTCTGGAGTAGCGGCTTGCATTTAAAGCAACGAATACATGACCTAACTGTCGCCCTGCAGACCGCCTGAGCATTCACTATCCAAATGCGTTGTCTAAGGATACTCACGAGTGCTCGTAGGCCGGCATGAAAACTCGTTTGATGCAGATAGCGAACGTATGTCGCACAAACTGCGAGCGTTTTGTCAATAAAAAGGGAAACTTGGCATTATATGACATAGGAGCGTTAACTAGTCGCCTTCCAACTCGCAACAACGAAAAAGAGCACCATGTCCCAGCCTCTTCATGGATGAAGGGATTCAAGCGCTGAAGACTGGGGCCTAACTTGGTGCCTTTACGAACCCTTTCAATATCTTCTTGAGACTCATTTTTCTGTGTTATTTCGACTATTTTTAGAAACGCCTCGTCGTATTCTACGGATGACGGAATTTTTCCAAAGTTGAGACTTTTGTCTTTGCATTTTCGGATGAAGCGGAACACGAAAACGAACACTCTTAGCAGTTTGAGGTGTGACGAGTATCCTTCGATTACATCCACTAAATAATTTGACTTGGCCGCGACGGTCAGTCCGACCGATTTCTCCCGACTTTCCATCTGTATCTCTTCTTCGGAAGGCTCGAAGTGTGGATTTCTGGGCCAGCTCTCTTCTTCAAACTTTAAGAACTCTGGTCCACCAAACCAGATCGACTGCACGATTTCCTCTACGTCACAACCTCTCGAAACTATGTCTGCTGGGTTCTGTTTTGTTGGCACATGCCGCCACGTAGCTTCACTTGACCACTCTTGAATCTCCGCTACTCGGTTCGCAACGAATGTTGACAACGACGAAGGGTGGGATCTGATCCAATGAAGAGTAACTTCTGAATCTGACCAGAATATCACTTTCTTTTTTTTACCAATATATACCCGCTTTGGGTTGAGGGCTCTCAGTGCTCCAACTGGGGAGGAGCTGAGAGGCTGAGGTGTGAGCCGCCAGCAACCAAGCGCGTTGCTTTATTAATTTCAGTTTGTGGGCAGTATATGTCTTAATATTAATATATGTACATTTTTATACCCGATACTCAAAATGAGTATTGGGGTATATTAGATTTGTGGTAAAAGTGGATGTGTGTAACGTCCAGAAGGAATCGTTTCCGACACTATAAAGTATATATATTCTTGATCAGCATCAATAACCGAGTCGATTGAGCCCTGTCTGTCTGTCCGTCCGTCCGTCTGTCCGTCTGTCCGTCCCCTTCAGCGCCTAGTGCTCAAAGACTATAAGAGCTAGAGCAACGATGTTTTGGATCCAGACTTCTGTGATATGTCACTGCTCCAAAAATATTTCAAAACTTTGCCCCGCCCACTTCCGCCCCCACAAAGGGCGAAAATCTGTGGCATCCACAATTTTAAAGATACGAGAAAACCAAAAACGCAGAATCGTAGAGAATGACCATATCTTTTAGACTGCGGAATCTGAATTGGATCGTATTATTATTATAGCCAGCATCAAGAAAACAATTTCATTTTTTCTCGCCCTGTCTCTCTCTAACACACACGTAGCATAGGCGGCTTTGCTTAGAGTAAAACATTAGCGCCTAGATCTCAGAGACTATAAAAGCTAGTGCAACCAAATTTGGTATCCACAGTCCTAATATATCGGACCGAGACGAGTTTGTTTCAAAATTTCGCCACACCCCCTTCCGCCCCCGCAAAGGATGCAAATCTGGGGATATTCACAAATCTCAGAGACTATTAAAGCTAGAGTAACCAAATTTAGTGTCCGTACTCCTGTTAGATCTCACTATAAAACGTATATCTCAAAATTTCGCCCCACCCCCTTCCGCCCCCACAAAGGACGAAAATCTGTTGCATCCACAATATTGCAGATTTGAGAAAACTAAAAACGCAGAATCATAGATAATGACCATATCTATCAGATTACTGAATCTGGATCAGATCAGATCATTTTTATAGCCAAAAGGAACAAATCAATTTGCAGTGGCTACGCAGCGCCCGACGTCACGCTCAGACTGATTTTCTGTCTCTCTCGCACGCACTCTTTGTCGTGTCGTTTAATATTAGACGCCGCCTGCTGGAGGAGAGCCATACTGACTTAGTATCGGGTATAACCGTAGAGTTGCGGTCTCCGAAGCAACTCACAACGTTCCCCCTCGTTATACCCGATACTCAAAATGAGTATTGGGGTATATTAGATTTGTGGTAAAAGTGGATGTGTGTAACGTCCAGAAGGAATCGTTTCCGACACTATAAAGTATATATATTCTTGATCAGCATCAATAACCGAGTCGATTGAGCCCTGTCTGTCTGTCCGTCCGTCCGTCTGTCCGTCTGTCCGTCCCCTTCAGCGCCTAGTGCTCAAAGACTATAAGAGCTAGAGCAACGATGTTTTGGATCCAGACTTCTGTGATATGTCACTGCTCCAAAAATATTTCAAAACTTTGCCCCGCCCACTTCCGCCCCCACAAAGGGCGAAAATCTGTGGCATCCACAATTTTAAAGATACGAGAAAACAAAAAACGCAGAATCGTAGAGAATGACCATATCTTTTAGACTGCAGAATCTGAATTGGATCGTATTACTATTATAGCCAGCATCAAGAAAACAATTTCATTTTTTCTCGCCCTGTCTCTCTCTAACACACAGGTAGCATAGGCGGCTTTGCTTAGAGTAAAACATTAGCGCCTAGATCTCAGAGACTATAAAAGCTAGAGCAACCAAATTTGGTATCCACACTCCTAATATATCGGACCGAGACGAGTTTGTTTCAAAATTTCGCCACACCCCCTTCCGCCCCCGCAAACGATGCAAATCTGGGGATATTCACAAATCTCAGAGACTATTAAAGCTAGAGTAACCAAATTTAGTATCCGCACTCCTGTTAGATCTCACTATAAAACGTATACTCAAGTGATACACTATTATTTATTAAATAGAGTGTTTTGTTCACATCATAAACTGTGTACGCATTGAAAGACAACAATTGACGGTGGAAATAATTGAAGATAACGCTACAAAGCCAATTTTAATAAAATACAGTGGAAAAATATTTGTTATTGGTTGTGCTGTGGAAGAAGAATATTTGTTATTGTTCTGAACCACTCTCTGTAAACCAGCATTTGATCTTTCGGAGTCACTGAGAGAATAACGTAGCCATACCCAATAAAAGGTTGCAAGCAGTGCAGACAGCAAAGTGATTGGCAACGCATTGTAAAGAGTCGGCAAAGCAGTATTTCAAGCAGTTTAAAGCAGTATTTCAAGCAGCACCGTAACGGAAAAACGTTTTGAACATGGCTCCAGTTTCAAAACGTCTGCGAGAAAAATCTGGAATTGATCTCAAGGGCTCGAAGAGTTCTGAGGAAATACCAGAAAATATTCAGAAAGCCCTGGACAGAATGTTTGCTAAGCAGGCTGAACTAATCACGGCAAATACGTTAAAGTCTGAGGGTGTATTGCAGGCCATAGAGGAAAAGTTCACAGCTATGACCAATCAAATTCTTGGTATGGCAGTAGATGTGAAGAAACTCACTGAACGTGTCCTGCAATTGGAAAAGGCGGGTGAGGTAATCCACGAAATGGAGCAGCAAATTATCAAACTCAAAAATGAGGTACATGGTATGCAAGAAATACGTGCGCAAGTTAGAGATCTAAGCACACAATGTGTTGAGCGCGCCAAAGCGGACATTGCGTGTGATCTCCGTATTCATGGAATACCCTTTGAAGAAGGTGAAATGTTGAAGGTCCGATTCAACAAGATGTGCTTTGCCCTTAACCTAACACCCCTCCCAAGGGTGAAAGACATCTTTAGGATCCGACAGAGAACACACGGAACAGCTGTTGATCCAGTGATAATCCTGCGACTAGAGAGTGTGAGAGAGAAGGCGGCGTTCTTGCAAGCTGTTGGCAACTATCGCAGGGAATCGAAAAAACTGCTATCACTGGACCTAATGGAATTCGACTCACAGGCTGCGTTTTATATTAATGAGCAGCTGTCTAAAGAGAATCTGGCTGTTTTCAAAGAGGCTATGAAAATGAAAAAAGGAAAAGCACTATCGGCTGTTTTCACTCGTCGGGCGATCGTGCATGTTAAGAAGCATCCAGCTGGAGAGATTTTTAGAGTGGATAACATGCATGACCTGCAAACATTGCGGGATACTTCCGAGGATGAGCTTGCAGCAGTTGATCCAGGTGCAGTTAACAGGCCAGTTGAGACAGACCAGAATAACCTTTTTCGTTAGTAAAACTTCCCTTAGCCATAGTAATATAATGTTGAAGTTTAAGGTTTTATGTTTTTATATAGTTATAATTGATTTGTGTATATTGCGTGTGCTGCTAATATGCTATTTAGTAACTTTTAAATGGTCCATAATATGAATAGACTTCCAACGAATAGTAGGATATTGATTCGTACGCTGGCTAAACAAAAAGATGGCATAAATATTTGTCATATAAATGCTCAGAGTCTGTATGGTAAGATTGATGAGTTCCGATATATGTTTGAACAATCGAATGTTGATGTAGTTTGTGTTTCGGAAACGTGGTTCATGCCGCATCTATGTGATAATGTTATTTTGTGTACCGGATTTGATCTATACCGATCTGATCGGGAAGGAAATGGTGGGGGTGTTGCTGTATACATAAACAAGAAACTCAAATCCAAATTAATATGCAAGCACCCTCCAGAAAGTGCAATAGAATACCTTTTTATAGAATTATCGGCCTCTAACAGTTCTCTTAAATTACTATTGGGCTGTCTGTACAGACCACACCGCAATACAATCTACCAACAAGTAATTGATGCAATTTCAGACCTATCTGTAAGCTATACTGACGTAATTATAATCGGGGATCTAAACAGCAATATACTGAAGGAACGACATATGGAGTCAGCGATGGCATCGTTAGGCTTGCATCTAGTCAATAATAGTAGACCAACACATTTCTCAAACACTGCAAGTACATTATTGGACCTTTGTTTTGTCAATGATAAAGAAAAAATCGTTCTTTATGATCAGTTATCTGTCCCAACATTTTCCAGACACGACCTACTTTTCCTGACTTATGATTTTAATTGTAAAAAGATTGACGACGACATATGGTACCGAAATTTTAAGAGCATTGACATTACCAAACTTAATGACGAATTCAATACATATGACTGGAATATAATATTTGGCATGGATGATGTTAATTCTCAAGTAGAACAACTACGAGCTCACATAACATGTCTTTATGAAAAATTCGTACCACTGCGTAAATTAAAGATTGCACAAAAGAAAAATCCATGGTTCAATCAATGTATTGCACACAATATATCATTAAGGGACAAAGCATATAACAAATGGAAACGCTACAGAACGTCTGTTCAGTATCAAGAATTTAAAACTTTAAGGAAAAAAACCAACCTATTAATACTGACAGCTAAAAAATCTTTTTATTCTGTAAGGTTTCAAAGTGCAATATTAACAAGAAGGACATGGAGGGAGCTCAAAGACATGGGAATAGGGAAGAGGACAAATAACACCAAAATTGATGTAGACATAGATGAATTAAATAGAAAATTTGTGATAAACGGGGTACCTGAAGTAGCATATAATCATTATCTTGACAATATACCGAATAGTTCCTGTGATAATAACTTTAGCTTCATGTGTGCCAGTCAGTGTGATGTCCTTGAATCTGTGCTTAAAATTAAGTCAAATGCAATCGGACTGGATGAAATACATCCAAAATTTCTAAAAATCTTACTTCCAAAAATATTACCACATGTGACTTATATTTGCAATACTGTCTTAACAAAATCAATATTTCCAAGTACATGGAAGCTTGCGAAAATAACACCGGTCCCTAAAGGAAAAAATGAATATAGACCTATATCAATTCTATCGTTTTTGTCAAAAGTCCTTGAACAATTAATGTCACAACAAATTCAAACTTTTCTAGATAACAATGCACTACTAAGTGACAAACAGTCAGGTTACAGAAGACAAAGAAGCTGTACTACGGCAATAGTAAATATAACGGAAGACATTAGATTAACACAAGATGAAGGAAATGTGACGCTATTAGTACTACTTGACTTCAGTAAAGCATTTGACACGGTTAACCACGAAATCTTATTAAGTAAATTAGTTAACTTTTTCAATTTTAGTAAGGTAGCTATAAAGCTATTAAAATCGTATTTAACGGATAGAAGACAGGTAGTGGTAAGTGGAAGTAGAATTTCTTCAATGATGAGCACTGCACGTGGTGTGCCTCAAGGTTCAGTTCTTGGGCCGCTTTTGTTCTCATTATATGTGAATGACCTGCCAGACGTCCTGTTAAATTGTAAAAGTCATATGTATGCGGATGACGTCCAAATGTATGTCAGTCGTCCATTGAGTAAAATTGATGAGTGTATAAGTGTGTGTAACAGTGATTTGCTCAATGTGAGTAGCTGGGCGAAGCGTAATGGTCTGGCACTTAATCCAGATAAATGTAAATGTGTAATTATATACAAGAAGCAACTAAATACGATGGCCTATCCAAAACTTGAAATTGAAGGAAAACAAATTAATTACGTAGATCAGGTGGAAAACTTAGGATTAACATTTAACAATACGCTTTCTTGGAGTAGCCAAATAGTGAAAGCTACTGGTAGAACATATAGTCTACTAAGAAAACTCGCACCAACACAAAAATACCTGCCAGATAAACTCAAACTAATGATAGCTAAGACATATTTGACACCCACCTTATTCTATGGTATTGAAATATTTGGAAATTGTGACGCTGAATCTCAAAAAAAACTAAAAGTAACATTTAACAACATTGCCCGCTACATATATAATAAGAGACGAACCGATCATATCTCAATCTTAGCAAGACAAATATTCAAAATGGATTTAAAGACATGGATAGGGTACAGAACAATTATTTTTCTACATCGAATAATCTATACCAGACAGCCGAGCTACTTATATGATAAATTAACCTTTGCTTCATCAAATAGAACGTTGAATCTGGTAACCATAAGGTACAAACTTGCCAATTCAGGAAAACAATTTTTAACAAATGCTATTCGGTTATGGAATGAGTTACCTTTCAATATTAAAAATATTAGTAGAGCAACGCAATTTAGGGATAAACTAGAAAAACACTTGATAAACCCATAAAAAAAAAAAAATAAATAAATAAATAAATAAATAAGTAAATAAAAATAAATAATAAAAATAATAATAAAAAATAATAATAAAAAAAAAAAATAAATAAATAAATAAAAAAAAATAAAATAGGAAAAAAACAACAAAAAAAAAATTAGAATTAGTATTAGTATTAATAATACAAATATTAGTCATAATAATAAAAATATTAGTCATACCAAAAATGTTAGAATAAGAAAATCATTCTGCTTAAAGCATACAACTACATACATATGTGAACTCCATGTGACTAGCGCTTTAACATAAAGTAGGAATACTGTTGCGTTAGGAATATATATACAAATAAATACAAAAAAAATATCTCAAAATTTCGCCCCACCCCCTTCCGCCCCCACAAAGGACGAAAATCTGTTGCATCCACAATATTGCAGATTTGAGAAAACTAAAAACGCAGAATCATAGATAATGACCATATCTATCAGATTACTGAATCTGGATCAGATCAGATCATTTTTATAGCCAAAAGGAATAAATCAATTTGCAGTGGCTACGCAGCGCCCGACGTCACGCTCAGACTGATTTTCTGTCTCTCTCGCACGCACTCTTTGTCGTGTCGTTTAATATTAGACGCCGCCTGCTGGAGGAGAGCCATACTGACTTAGTATCGGGTATAACCGTAGAGTTGCGGTCTCCGAAGCAACTCACAACGTGCCCCCTCGTTTTTGTTTGTTTTTACAATTCAACTTTAAACGACACTCAAACACACTGTTACATATTGATGGCACATTAATTTACAAACATATAAACTGCAGCAACGAAACACTTGTAACCTCGACTAGGCCCGCAGTCAGCAGGGGGGGGAAAAGGAAAAAGAGAAAAAGAGAGAGACAAAATATTCGGCACTTTGACGGAGGGACTAAACCTCGAACACGACTCGACTCCACAACGTTCACGACACGACTTTCCACTTAAGACAGAGACCCAGACTCGAGACCATTCCACGATCGGGGCAAAAGGCTCCAAAAGTACGAATTGTCAAGAGGGTGTCAAGTGTGTGTGTGTGGTGTGAGTCAAGAAAGTAAAGTGGGGCCACGCTCAAAAGTATGCTGTCTTTTCTTTGTAATTCTCCCTAACTTAAAATTTGATTTGCAATCCCCTGTGAGTTCGTCAACTTGATGTTTTGTTGGCTGTAATGCGGTATGTGGTCTTCAGTCCCCTCTACTACCCTTGCCGCCTACTGAGGGCAGACGACTAGGAATGTAACATGTACATGTGGGCGGGCAGTTTATAGGGAACGTAGTTGATTTATGCGAAGACTAGCATTTTTGGCTCAATTTAGGCCGTAGTGGTGGGGTGTGGCGGCAACTGATGCTGATTTGAAAGTCGATTACGAAACCGATATTCAATTGTCAGCACCGTTGCCGCCGAAGATTTATCACAGATTGTAATAATTTTGTAGTGGGGTGTCGGAGAACCGCACTAATTACGATAATAACAATGGGGGGGAAGAAGGGGTTAAAGAAATGAGATCGAAAATTCAGAAAGTGCAGTGTTGCAACGCGTAGTCAATTGAGGAATAGATAAAGAGAAAAGGTAAACAATGCATGTGCTTTGCGTGGAAATACACTAAACGAGGGGGAACGTTGTGAGTTGCTTCGGAGACCGCAACTCTACGGTTATACCCGATACTAAGTCAGTATGGCTCTCCTCCAGCAGGCGGCGTCTAATATTAAACGACACGACAAAGAGTGCGTGCGAGAGAGACAGAAAATCAGTCTGAGCGTGACGTCACGCGCTGCGTAGCCACTGCAAATTGATTTGTTTCCTTTGGCTATAAAAATTATCTGATCTGATCCAGATTCAGCAATCTGATAGATATGGTCGTTATCTATGATTCTGCGTTTTTAGTTTTCTCAAATCTGCAATATTGTGGATGCAACAGATTTTCGTCCTTTGTGGGGGCGGAAGGGGGTGGGGCGAAATTTTGAGATAAAGGTTTTATAGTGAGATCTAACAGAAGTGCGGATACCAAATTTGGTTACTCTAGCTTTAATAGTCTCTGAGATTTGTGAATATCCCCAGATTTGCATCCTTTGCGGGGGCGGAAGGGGGTGTGGCGAAATTTTGAAACAAACTCGTCTCGGTCCGATATATTAGGAAAGTGGATACCAAATTTGGTTGCACTAGCTTTTATAGTCTCTGAGATCTAGGCGCTAATGTTTTACTCTAAGAAAAGCCGCCTATGCTACGTGTGTGTTAGAGAGAGACAGGGCGAGAAAAAATGAAATTGTTTTCTTGATGCTGGCTATAATAATAATACGATCCAATTCAGATTCCGCAGTCTAAAAGATATGGTCATTCTCTACGATTCTGCGTTTTTGGTTTTCTCGTATCTTTAAAATTGTGGATGCCACAGATTTTCGCCCTTTGTGGGGGCGGAAGTGGGCGGGGCAAAGTTTTGAAATATTTTTGGAGCAGTGACATATCACAGAAGTCTGGATCCAAAACATCGTTGCTCTAGCTCTTATAGTCTTTGAGCATTAGGCGCTGAAGGGGACGGACAGACGGACAGACGGACAGACGGACGGACGGACAGACAGACAGGGCTCAATCGACTCGGCTATTGATGCTGATCAAGAATATATATACTTTATAGGGTCGGAAACGATTCCTTCTGGACGTTACACACATCCACTTTTACCACAAATCTAATATACCCCAATACTCATTTTGAGTATCGGGTATAAAAAGGGGCGGTGCCACACCCATTTTTTTCTTAAATCCATTTCTTATTGATTATATATATCCAATACAAAAAACTAAATGAAACGAGGGGGAACGTTGTGAGTTGCTTCGGAGACCGCAACTCTACGGTTATACCCGATACTAAGTCAGTATGGCTCTCCTCCAGCAGGCGGCGTCTAATATTAAACGACACGACAAAGAGTGCGTGCGAGAGAGACAGAAAATCAGTCTGATCGTGACGTCGGGCGCTGCGTAGCCAATGCAAATTGATTTGTTCCTTTTGGCTACAAAAATTATCTGATCTGATCCAGATTCAGCAATCTGATAGATATGGTCGTTATCTATGATTCTGCGTTTTTAGTTTTCTCAAATCTGCAATATTGTGGATGCAACAGATTTTCGTCCTTTGTGGGGGCGGAAGGGGGTGGGGCGAAATTTTGAGATATACGTTTTATAGTGAGATCTAACAGGAGTGCGGATACTAAATTTGGTTACTCTAGCTTTAATAGTCTCTGAGATTTGTGAATATCCCCAGAT
Organism: Drosophila persimilis; assembly: GCF_003286085.1. Classification (NCBI taxonomy): domain Eukaryota; kingdom Metazoa; phylum Arthropoda; class Insecta; order Diptera; family Drosophilidae; genus Drosophila; species Drosophila persimilis. The sequence goes on from NW_020825476.1 coordinate 177,689, forward strand.
TTGCATCGTTTGCGGGGGCGGAAGGGGGTGTGGCGAAATTTTGAAACAAACTCGTCTCGGTCCGATATATTAGGAGTGTGGATACCAAATTTGGTTGCACTAGCTTTTATAGTCTCTGAGATCTAGGCGCTAATGTTTTACTCTAAGAAAAGCCGCCTATGCTACGTGTGTGTTAGAGAGAGACAGGGCGAGAAAAAATGAAATTGTTTTCTTGATGCTGGCTATAATAATAATACGATCCAATTCCGATTCCGCAGTCTAAAAGATATGGTCATTCTCTACGATTCTGCGTTTTTGGTTTTCTCGTATCTTTAAAATTGTGGATGCCACAGATTTTCGCCCTTTGTGGGGGCGGAAGTGGGCGGGGCAAAGTTTTGAAATATTTTTGGAGCAGTGACATGTCACAGAAGTCTGGATCCAAAACATCGTTGCTCTAGCTCTTATAGTCTTTGAGCATTAGGCGCTGAAGGGGACGGACAGACGGACAGACGGACGGACGGACAGACAGACAGGGCTCAATCGACTCGGCTATTGATGCTGATCAAGAATATATATACTTTATAGGGTCGGAAACGATTCCTTCTGGACGTTACACACATCCACTTTTACCACAAATCTAATATACCCCAATACTCATTTTGAGTATCGGGTATAATAAATAAAAAGAGACAAGCACTTGCAGAAATAACAATACAGATAAGTAGTAGACTGGAGTGGAGACGACGGAAAAACAGGTAATAAAAGAGATACTACACTGGAACAAAGAAGAGGCAATACAGGTACAATTGATTTACGTTTACAATATTACAATAAACATAACAATTTAAAATAATGTCTATATCTTTTTCTATAATTACAGGGAAGACAAGAAGCATCGGCCGGCATAGCAAAACACAATGCTTGTAAAGACATTGCGTTGCATACCGGCCGACCCCGTCGTCCCCCCTAGTCGTCGAAATTGGCGTCATCCAAAGTCGTCGGAAGTAGCTGCAATTAGCACCTCGTCGTCTTTGTGGCTGTGGCTGCCCTCTTGGAGAACCAGTGGCACTGGTCCGGCCACCAGCTGGGAGCCAGGAGTAGACGGCACACATATTACTGTGGCGACACGGGTCCGGCCGCCAAAGTGAAATGGATGTGAGTGTGTGTGTGCGTCGGCAATTGCGGCCCTAATGTAGAGCGAGTGGCACTGCACTATGGTCCGAACGACCACTTTTGTTGGCCAAAATTAATAACTCCCGAACGGAACAAGATTTTTATACCCGATACTCAAAATGAGTATTGGGGTATATTAGATTTGTGGTAAAAGTGGATGTGTGTAACGTCCAGAAGGAATCGTTTCCGACCCTATAAAGTATATATATTCTTGATCAGCATCAATAGCCGAGTCGATTGAGCCCTGTCTGTCTGTCCGTCCGTCCGTCTGTCCGTCTGTCCGTCTGTCCGTCCCCTTCAGCGCCTAATGCTCAAAGACTATAAGAGCTAGAGCAACGATGTTTTGGATCCAGACTTCTGTGACATGTCACTGCTCCAAAAATATTTCAAAACTTTGCCCCGCCCACTTCCGCCCCCACAAAGGGCGAAAATCTGTGGCATCCACAATTTTAAAGATACGAGAAAACCAAAAACGCAGAATCGTAGAGAATGACCATATCTTTTAGACTGCGGAATCTGAATTGGATCGTATTATTATTATAGCCAGCATCAAGAAAACAATTTCATTTTTTCTCGCCCTGTCTCTCTCTAACACACACGTAGCATAGGCGGCTTTTCTTAGAGTAAAACATTAGCGCCTAGATCTCAGAGACTATAAAAGCTAGTGCAACCAAATTTGGTATCCACACTCCTAATATATCGGACCGAGACGAGTTTGTTTCAAAATTTCGCCACACCCCCTTCCGCCCCCGCAAAGGATGCAAATCTGGGGATATTCACAAATCTCAGAGACTATTAAAGCTAGAGTAACCAAATTTAGTATCCGCACTCCTGTTAGATCTCACTATAAAACGTATATCTCAAAATTTCGCCCCACCCCCTTCCGCCCCCACAAAGGACGAAAATCTGTTGCATCCACAATATTGCAGATTTGAGAAAACTAAAAACGCAGAATCATAGATAACGACCATATCTATCAGATTGCTGAATCTGGATCAGATCAGATAATTTTTGTAGCCAAAAGGAACAAATCAATTTGCATTGGCTACGCAGCGCCCGACGTCACGATCAGACTGATTTTCTGTCTCTCTCGCACGCACTCTTTGTCGTGTCGTTTAATATTAGACGCCGCCTGCTGGAGGAGAGCCATACTGACTTAGTATCGGGTATAACCGTAGAGTTGCGGTCTCCGAAGCAACTCACAACGTTCCCCCTCGTTTCATTTAGTTTTTTGTATTGGATATATATAATCAATAAGAAATGGATTTAAGAAAAAAATGGGTGTGGCACCGCCCCTTTTTATACCCGATACTCAAAATGAGTATTGGGGTATATTAGATTTGTGGTAAAAGTGGATGTGTGTAACGTCCAGAAGGAATCGTTTCCGACCCTATAAAGTATATATATTCTTGATCAGCATCAATAGCCGAGTCGATTGAGCCCTGTCTGTCTGTCCGTCCGTCCGTCTGTCCGTCTGTCCGTCTGTCCGTCCCCTTCAGCGCCTAATGCTCAAAGACTATAAGAGCTAGAGCAACGATGTTTTGGATCCAGACTTCTGTGATATGTCACTGCTCCAAAAATATTTCAAAACTTTGCCCCGCCCACTTCCGCCCCCACAAAGGGCGAAAATCTGTGGCATCCACAATTTTAAAGATACGAGAAAACCAAAAACGCAGAATCGTAGAGAATGACCATATCTTTTAGACTGCGGAATCTGAATTGGATCGTATTATTATTATAGCCAGCATCAAGAAAACAATTTCATTTTTTCTCGCCCTGTCTCTCTCTAACACACACGTAGCATAGGCGGCTTTTCTTAGAGTAAAACATTAGCGCCTAGATCTCAGAGACTATAAAAGCTAGTGCAACCAAATTTGGTATCCACACTCCTAATATATCGGACCGAGACGAGTTTGTTTCAAAATTTCGCCACACCCCCTTCCGCCCCCGCAAAGGATGCAAATCTGGGGATATTCACAAATCTCAGAGACTATTAAAGCTAGAGTAACCAAATTTAGTGTCCGTACTCCTGTTAGATCTCACTTTAAAACGTATATCTCAAAATTTCGCCCCACCCCCTTCCGCCCCCACAAAGGACGAAAATCTGTTGCATCCACAATATTGCAGATTTGAGAAAACTAAAAACGCAGAATCATAGATAATGACCATATCTATCAGATTACTGAATCTGGATCAGATCAGGTCATTTTTATAGCCAAAAGGAACAAATCAATTTGCAGTGGCTACGCGCGCCCGACGTCACGCTCAGACTGATTTTCTGTCTCTCTCGCACGCACTCTTTGTCGTGTCGTTTAATATTAGACGCCGCCTGCTGGAGGAGAGCCATACTGACTTAGTATCGGGTATAACCGTAGAGTTGCGGTCTCCGAAGCAAATCACAACGTTCCCCCTCGTTTTTGTTTGTTTTTACAATTCAACTTTAAACGACACTCAAACACACTGGTACATATTGATGGCACATTAATTTACAAACATATAAACTGCAGCAACGAAACACTTGTAACCTCGACTAGGCCCGCAGTCAGCAGGGGGGGGGAAAGGGAAAAAGAGAAAAAGAGAGAGACAAATTATTCGGCACTTTGACGGAGGGACTAAACCTCGAACACGACTCGACTCCACAACGTTCACGACACGACTTTCCACTTAAGACAGAGACCCAGACTCGAGACCATTCCACGATCGGGGCAAAAGGCTCCAAAAGTACGAATTGTCAAGAGGGTGTCAAGTGTGTGTGTGTGGTGTGAGTCAAGAAAGTAAAGTGGGGCCACGCTCAAAAGTATGCTGTCTTTTCTTTGTAATTCTCCCTAACTTAAAATTTGATTTGCAATCCCCTGTGAGTTCGTCAACTTGATGTTTTGTTGGCTGTAATGCGGTATGTGGTCTTCAGTCCCCTCTACTACCGTTGCCGCCTGCTGAGGGCAGACGACTAGGAATGTAACATGTACATGTGGGCGGGCAGTTTATAGGGAACGTAGTTGATTTATGCGAAGACTAGCATTTTTGGCTCAATTTAGGCCGTAGTGGTGGGGTGTGGCGGCAACTGATGCTGATTTGAAAGTCGATTACGAAACCGATATTCAATTGTCAGCACCGTTGCCGCCGAAGATTTATCACAGATTGTAATAATTTTGTAGTGGGGTGTCGGAGAACCGCACTAATTACGATAATAACAATGGGGGGGAAGAAGGGGTTAAAGAAATGAGATCGAAAATTCAGAAAGTGCAGTGTTGCAACGCGTAGTCAATTGAGGAATAGATAAAGAGAAAAGGTAAACAATGCATGTGCTTTGCGTGGAAATACACTAAACGAGGGGGAACGTTGTGAGTTGCTTCGGAGACCGCAACTCTACGGTTATACCCGATACTAAGTCAGTATGGCTCTCCTCCGGCAGACGCCGCTAATATTAAACGACACGACAAAGAGTGCGTGCGAGAGAGACAGAAAATCAGTCTGAGCGTGACGTCGGGCGCTGCGTAGCCACTGCAAATTGATTTGTTCCTTTTGGCTATAAAAATGATCTGATCTGATCCAGATTCAGTAATCTGATAGATATGGTCGTTATCTATGATTCTGCGTTTTTAGTTTTCTCAAATCTGCAATATTGTGGATGCAACAGATTTTCGTCCTTTGTGGGGGCGGAAGGGGGTGGGGCGAAATTTTGAGATATACGTTTTATAGTGAGATCTAACAGGAGTGCGGATACTAAATTTGGTTACTCTAGCTTTAATTTGTGAATATCTGAGATTTGTGAATATCCCCAGATTTGCATCGTTTGCGGGGGCGGAAGGGGGTGTGGCGAAATTTTGAAACAAACTCGTCTCGGTCCGATATATTAGGAGTGTGGATACCAAATTTGGTTGCACTAGCTTTTATAGTCTCTGAGATCTAGGCGCTAATGTTTTACTCTAAGAAAAGCCGCCTATGCTACGTGTGTGTTAGAGAGAGACAGGGCGAGAAAAAATGAAATTGTTTTCTTGATGCTGGCTATAATAATAATACGATCCAATTCCGATTCCGCAGTCTAAAAGATATGGTCATTCTCTACGATTCTGCGTTTTTGGTTTTCTCGTATCTTTAAAATTGTGGATGCCACAGATTTTCGCCCTTTGTGGGGGCGGAAGTGGGCGGGGCAAAGTTTTGAAATATTTTTGGAGCAGTGACATGTCACAGAAGTCTGGATCCAAAACATCGTTGCTCTAGCTCTTATAGTCTTTGAGCATTAGGCGCTGAAGGGGACGGACAGACGGACAGACGGACAGACGGACGGACGGACAGACAGACAGGGCTCAATCGACTCGGCTATTGATGCTGATCAAGAATATATATACTTTATAGGGTCGGAAACGATTCCTTCTGGACGTTACACACATCCACTTTTACCACAAATCTAATATACCCCAATACTCATTTTGAGTATCGGGTATAATAAATAAAAAGAGACAAGCACTTGCAGAAATAACAATACAGATAAGTAGTAGACTGGAGTGGAGACGACGGAAAAACAGGTAATAAAAGAGATACTACACTGGAACAAAGAAGAGGCAATACAGGTACAATTGATTTACGTTTACAATATTACAATAAACATAACAATTTAAAATAATGTCTATATCTTTTTCTATAATTACAGGGAAGACAAGAAGCATCGGCCGGCATAGCAAAACACAATGCTTGTAAAGACATTGCGTTGCATACCGGCCGACCCCGTCGTCCCCCCTAGTCGTCGAAATTGGCGTCATCCAAAGTCGTCGGAAGTAGCTGCAATTAGCACCTCGTCGTCTTTGTGGCTGTGGCTGCCCTCTTGGAGAACCAGTGGCACTGGTCCGGCCACCAGCTGGGAGCCAGGAGTAGACGGCACACATATTACTGTGGCGACACGGGTCCGGCCGCCAAAGTGAAATGGATGTGAGTGTGTGTGTGCGTCGGCAATTGCGGCCCTAATGTAGAGCGAGTGGCACTGCACTATGGTCCGAACGACCACTTTTGTTGGCCAAAATTAATAACTCCCGAACGGAACAAGATTTTTATACCCGATACTCAAAATGAGTATTGGGGTATATTAGATTTGTGGTAAAAGTGGATGTGTGTAACGTCCAGAAGGAATCGTTTCCGACCCTATAAAGTATATATATTCTTGATCAGCATCAATAGCCGAGTCGATTGAGCCCTGTCTGTCTGTCCGTCCGTCCGTCTGTCCGTCTGTCCGTCTGTCCGTCCCCTTCAGCGCCTAATGCTCAAAGACTATAAGAGCTAGAGCAACGATGTTTTGGATCCAGACTTCTGTGATATGTCACTGCTCCAAAAATATTTCAAAACTTTGCCCCGCCCACTTCCGCCCCCACAAAGGGCGAAAATCTGTGGCATCCACAATTTTAAAGATACGAGAAAACCAAAAACGCAGAATCGTAGAGAATGACCATATCTTTTAGACTGCGGAATCTGAATTGGATCGTATTATTATTATAGCCAGCATCAAGAAAACAATTTCATTTTTTCTCGCCCTGTCTCTCTCTAACACACACGTAGCATAGGCGGCTTTTCTTAGAGTAAAACATTAGCGCCTAGATCTCAGAGACTATAAAAGCTAGTGCAACCAAATTTGGTATCCACACTCCTAATATATCGGACCGAGACGAGTTTGTTTCAAAATTTCGCCACACCCCCTTCCGCCCCCGCAAAGGATGCAAATCTGGGGATATTCACAAATCTCAGAGACTATTAAAGCTAGAGTAACCAAATTTAGTATCCGCACTCCTGTTAGATCTCACTATAAAACGTATATCTCAAAATTTCGCCCCACCCCCTTCCGCCCCCACAAAGGACGAAAATCTGTTGCATCCACAATATTGCAGATTTGAGAAAACTAAAAACGCAGAATCATAGATAACGACCATATCTATCAGATTGCTGAATCTGGATCAGATCAGATAATTTTTGTAGCCAAAAGGAACAAATCAATTTGCATTGGCTACGCAGCGCCCGACGTCACGATCAGACTGATTTTCTGTCTCTCTCGCACGCACTCTTTGTCGTGTCGTTTAATATTAGACGCCGCCTGCTGGAGGAGAGCCATACTGACTTAGTATCGGGTATAACCGTAGAGTTGCGGTCTCCGAAGCAACTCACAACGTTCCCCCTCGTTTCATTTAGTTTTTTGTATTGGATATATATAATCAATAAGAAATGGATTTAAGAAAAAAATGGGTGTGGCACCGCCCCTTTTTATACCCGATACTCAAAATGAGTATTGGGGTATATTAGATTTGTGGTAAAAGTGGATGTGTGTAACGTCCAGAAGGAATCGTTTCCGACCCTATAAAGTATATATATTCTTGATCAGCATCAATAGCCGAGTCGATTGAGCCCTGTCTGTCTGTCCGTCCGTCCGTCTGTCCGTCTGTCCGTCTGTCCGTCCCCTTCAGCGCCTAATGCTCAAAGACTATAAGAGCTAGAGCAACGATGTTTTGGATCCAGACTTCTGTGATATGTCACTGCTCCAAAAATATTTCAAAACTTTGCCCCGCCCACTTCCGCCCCCACAAAGGGCGAAAATCTGTGGCATCCACAATTTTAAAGATACGAGAAAACCAAAAACGCAGAATCGTAGAGAATGACCATATCTTTTAGACTGCGGAATCTGAATTGGATCGTATTATTATTATAGCCAGCATCAAGAAAACAATTTCATTTTTTCTCGCCCTGTCTCTCTCTAACACACACGTAGCATAGGCGGCTTTTCTTAGAGTAAAACATTAGCGCCTAGATCTCAGAGACTATAAAAGCTAGTGCAACCAAATTTGGTATCCACACTCCTAATATATCGGACCGAGACGAGTTTGTTTCAAAATTTCGCCACACCCCCTTCCGCCCCCGCAAAGGATGCAAATCTGGGGATATTCACAAATCTCAGAGACTATTAAAGCTAGAGTAACCAAATTTAGTGTCCGTACTCCTGTTAGATCTCACTTTAAAACGTATATCTCAAAATTTCGCCCCACCCCCTTCCGCCCCCACAAAGGACGAAAATCTGTTGCATCCACAATATTGCAGATTTGAGAAAACTAAAAACGCAGAATCATAGATAATGACCATATCTATCAGATTACTGAATCTGGATCAGATCAGGTCATTTTTATAGCCAAAAGGAACAAATCAATTTGCAGTGGCTACGCGCGCCCGACGTCACGCTCAGACTGATTTTCTGTCTCTCTCGCACGCACTCTTTGTCGTGTCGTTTAATATTAGACGCCGCCTGCTGGAGGAGAGCCATACTGACTTAGTATCGGGTATAACCGTAGAGTTGCGGTCTCCGAAGCAAATCACAACGTTCCCCCTCGTTTTTGTTTGTTTTTACAATTCAACTTTAAACGACACTCAAACACACTGGTACATATTGATGGCACATTAATTTACAAACATATAAACTGCAGCAACGAAACACTTGTAACCTCGACTAGGCCCGCAGTCAGCAGGGGGGGGGAAAGGGAAAAAGAGAAAAAGAGAGAGACAAATTATTCGGCACTTTGACGGAGGGACTAAACCTCGAACACGACTCGACTCCACAACGTTCACGACACGACTTTCCACTTAAGACAGAGACCCAGACTCGAGACCATTCCACGATCGGGGCAAAAGGCTCCAAAAGTACGAATTGTCAAGAGGGTGTCAAGTGTGTGTGTGTGGTGTGAGTCAAGAAAGTAAAGTGGGGCCACGCTCAAAAGTATGCTGTCTTTTCTTTGTAATTCTCCCTAACTTAAAATTTGATTTGCAATCCCCTGTGAGTTCGTCAACTTGATGTTTTGTTGGCTGTAATGCGGTATGTGGTCTTCAGTCCCCTCTACTACCGTTGCCGCCTGCTGAGGGCAGACGACTAGGAATGTAACATGTACATGTGGGCGGGCAGTTTATAGGGAACGTAGTTGATTTATGCGAAGACTAGCATTTTTGGCTCAATTTAGGCCGTAGTGGTGGGGTGTGGCGGCAACTGATGCTGATTTGAAAGTCGATTACGAAACCGATATTCAATTGTCAGCACCGTTGCCGCCGAAGATTTATCACAGATTGTAATAATTTTGTAGTGGGGTGTCGGAGAACCGCACTAATTACGATAATAACAATGGGGGGGAAGAAGGGGTTAAAGAAATGAGATCGAAAATTCAGAAAGTGCAGTGTTGCAACGCGTAGTCAATTGAGGAATAGATAAAGAGAAAAGGTAAACAATGCATGTGCTTTGCGTGGAAATACACTAAACGAGGGGGAACGTTGTGAGTTGCTTCGGAGACCGCAACTCTACGGTTATACCCGATACTAAGTCAGTATGGCTCTCCTCCGGCAGACGCCGCTAATATTAAACGACACGACAAAGAGTGCGTGCGAGAGAGACAGAAAATCAGTCTGAGCGTGACGTCGGGCGCTGCGTAGCCACTGCAAATTGATTTGTTCCTTTTGGCTATAAAAATGATCTGATCTGATCCAGATTCAGTAATCTGATAGATATGGTCGTTATCTATGATTCTGCGTTTTTAGTTTTCTCAAATCTGCAATATTGTGGATGCAACAGATTTTCGTCCTTTGTGGGGGCGGAAGGGGGTGGGGCGAAATTTTGAGATATACGTTTTATAGTGAGATCTAACAGGAGTGCGGATACTAAATTTGGTTACTCTAGCTTTAATTTGTGAATATCTGAGATTTGTGAATATCCCCAGATTTGCATCGTTTGCGGGGGCGGAAGGGGGTGTGGCGAAATTTTGAAACAAACTCGTCTCGGTCCGATATATTAGGAGTGTGGATACCAAATTTGGTTGCACTAGCTTTTATAGTCTCTGAGATCTAGGCGCTAATGTTTTACTCTAAGAAAAGCCGCCTATGCTACGTGTGTGTTAGAGAGAGACAGGGCGAGAAAAAATGAAATTGTTTTCTTGATGCTGGCTATAATAATAATACGATCCAATTCAGATTCCGCAGTCTAAAAGATATGGTCATTCTCTACGATTCTGCGTTTTTGGTTTTCTCGTATCTTTAAAATTGTGGATGCCACAGATTTTCGCCCTTTGTGGGGGCGGAAGTGGGCGGGGCAAAGTTTTGAAATATTTTTGGAGCAGTGACATATCACAGAAGTCTGGATCCAAAACATCGTTGCTCTAGCTCTTATAGTCTTTGAGCATTAGGCGCTGAAGGGGACGGACAGACGGACAGACGGACGGACGGACAGACAGACAGGGCTCAATCGACTCGGCTATTGATGCTGATCAAGGATATATATATTTTATAGGGTCGGAAACGATTCCTTCTGGACGTTACACACATCCACTTTTACCACAAATCTAATATACCCCAATACTCATTTTGAGTATCGGGTATAATAAATAAAAAGAGACAAGCACTTGCAGAAATAACAATACAGATAAGTAGTAGACTGGAGTGGAGACGACGGAAAAACAGGTAATAAAAGAGATACTACACTGGAACAAAGAAGAGGCAATACAGGTACAATTGATTTACGTGTACAATATTACAATAAACATAACAATTTAAAATAATGTCTATCAGCCAGGCTCCGTTTTTCACATTCACAAAAGTTTTCCGATTTACTTTTGAAATCACATAAATTGGGGCTCTCTTTTTCCCATTCCGCAAGATTTCTTCGTTTTCAAAACGAAAACATTTTCGTTGACGAAATGAAAAGTAAACGGCTTTTTATACAACAAAACGAACCTTAATTGCAAAAGGAAAACGAGGGGGAACGTTGTGAGTTGCTGCGGACACCGCAACTCTACGGTTATACCCGATACTAAGTCAGTATGGCTCTCCTCCGGC